>NC_133451.1:18722500-18957500 GCF_048565385.1 Saimiri boliviensis
TGTTTCTTTATTCTGAGAACTTGTGAAATAAACAAGCAAAAATATAGAACAAAGAGAAAAGACTCAAAATTCCCTGGAGGTGAATTTTTTATAAAAGGTCATGTAACCATACTTATAACAATTCATATACAGCTTTAATCACTTGAGGTCTTATATAACCATTTTCCTTCACTGTAGAAACAAGTGGCTGGAAGAAAAGCATTTGTTCCGATGGTCATTCTCCTCCTTGTCTCCATTTTTGTCTTCAGTTTACTGGAATTCCCTAAGCTTGGGGGACTCTCAGACTCAGGCTTTGCCCAAAGACAGATTGGGACAGAGTAAGGGTCTTGTTATCCAGATCATAATCTTTCCTCTCCCACTGTGGCTGCTGCTTCTTTGTTTCTCCTGCTCGCTGTTTAAAGTGTGCAACAGCATGGCACCACTTTAAGTCAAACTTCCTCACTGTGCTGTCCTCTAGAACTTCTCTTAGAAGGGTATTTCTGCTTTGATCATCAACCTCAAAAAGAGGTTTGAGACTCTCTAATCTGGTAAAGAATCTCACTCTTGGTGAGATATTTTCGGTCATCTCAATGATTGCATATTTCTGCAATACTGCTGATTATACTGACAGCCTTGTGTGCAGTACTCAAGTCTAACATCTTTCTACGATCTGTCTTTCCATCCACTGTTACACCTATTATTCTTGATTTTTAATATATACTCTGGTGGTACATGATACTACAAGGTGGGGATTTTAGCTTCACATCCTCAGTGTAGAATCTTACACTGAGAGAGGTTAAGTTGAGTGTCCAAAGTCAGTTGCCAAATTAGTATCTGAACTCAGATATGATGAGCTACAATATTAGAAATAAACAGGCTCTGTATGAAAATCGGGAGCTTTTGTTGAATTACCAGATGTTCACAGTATCTCAAGAACTTATAAGAGCCAATTAACCAGTAGAAAGTACTAAGGCCTACATTCATAGTGGCCAGGTCTATGCCAGCTACTTTGAGGTTTTAGAGAATTTTCATAACATATTGAACCTGACCTTGGGAAGCTGAGAATCTTGTTGAAGGAATGAACAATGGTACAGGAAACATTTTGAGAAATGTAGAGCATAATCTGGTGCTAAAATAATGGGAAGCAAAAAAGAATTAGTTACTCTCAACAACACAATTGAAGGAAGAAATAAACACAGGCCAGAATATCAATGAAAGTCACATCAATGAGGTGACCCAGAGGAGGTATGTTAGTCCGGGGATAGTAAGTCTGGATTAATCTATTATTAAATTATTATCCTGGGTCTCCTTGGAAGCAGACAGTGAGACAAGGACTTGACTTCAGGTAGTTTATTTGAGAGATAATCCCAGAATATGATGATTAAAAAGTGGGAAATGGAGAAGGGAAGGAAGAGAACCAGGAAAAGTTATTTAAAAAAAAGTGGCAAGCCACATAATATGTGGAAAACTAAGCATGTTACTACTGTAGACAATTGCAGTTTAATAGCACTGGGAATTCTGGCAGATCATATACAATACACATCAGCGTTGCCCCAGCTGAGGCATGAGAAAGTTGAATCTGCCATTGACTGAGGGCTGCTCCAAGTGGTATTAACTCTTCAATGCTGTTGGTCACCTGTACACAGATGAAATTCGCTCTGTTAGGCAGAGAACATTTTAACATGACTGCGTTTTTTATCCAGAGATGAATGCTGTGAGGATGTGAGTGGGTCTCTGATAGTCAGCAATAGGTGGGACCAAAAAACAAAGAGTTAGTATGAGACAGAAAGAGAGAGAGAGGGGGGGAGAGAGAGAGAGAGAGAGAGAGAGAGAGAGAGAGAGAGAGAGAGAGAGAGATTTTGGACAAAGAAGAGGAAAGAAGTATTTTTATATGATAGAAGTTTAAGTATGCACATGAAGTTGAAGTGACTCCAAATAATCACCCCTATTTTTTATCATTTTGTAATATATAAAATGCTTTCACATATGAAGTATTAAATAGAGTATACGCTATTGTGAGAGGACCAACAGAAGAGAACAAATCTCAGAGGGATTATTGAAGAGTGATGAAAATTAAAATTGAGTAAGTCTGTGTTCTGGGTACCCCACAAAGTAGATCAAAAGATTAGTCCTCATGGCAGAGAAAAAAAGGAGCACTGGTGTATTTGAAGAGGGAAGGGTTATGGTAAATGCAGCATTTCAGAAGGATCTTTGTCAATATGTGTCCATTCATGAGTTTGTTGCGGAAATATTTGCTAGTTACTCATTATGTGCCAGATGCTGAGAAAGAATAAAATCCTGAATAAGATGCAAGAGATGCACATGTAGACCAATAACAGAAAGACTAAGGGTAGGTAAAAAGAAAGATAACTGTGACACAAATAGGGGGCATTTGTTGGTGGCAGGAGAAACTAAAATTCCTAGAGTAGACAGGGAGTATTTTTGGAGTAAATCAATTGGCAGTTCTGTGACTTCCTCAAACAGGAAAGTATTGGGGAAATGGAGAGAAAATGATGGAGAATGTAGCAGGCATTGTTAGTTGCCTACCCCAGCAGGCTTGCTAACAAAATTCTGGTTAATTTGGGATTGCAATGTGGCCAGCTCCAGAGATGAAAATGTGATACACCTGAGACAATCAATAAAAATAGTTCTATTTCCTTTGCCTGAAATATGCAGCCTCCCTTAAGATAAAAGAAAATGTATGGAGCTACATATGGCCAAAGAGATATTTTCAGAATATGTGAGTATAGTTCTCTCTGATAAAAGAAATATTGTTTGTTCCTACACTGTATATTGAAGTAGAGCTCAAGAATATGATTCTTAGACCTCCTCTTGTGGCTAGGTGTAGTGACTGGAATAAAGAAAAAGAGGCAACATGATCACAATAGCTGAGCAAAACGATGAGAAAAGCCTGGAAGTTTATTGCCTAACTAAGCTCCTGAATGAACCCTGTAATTAAAGTCCATTTTTTTTTCTTTTACTTTGAGTTCTGGGCCAAGTGTGCAGAACATGCAGATTTGTCACATAGGCATACATGCACATGGTGGTTTGCTGCACATATTAACCTGTCATCTAGGTTTTAAGCCCCACATGCATTACATATTTGTCCTCATGCTCTCCCTCCCCTGCTCCCAATCCTTGACTGGCCTCGGTGTGTGATGTTCCCCTCCATGTGTCCACGTGTTCTTATTGTTCCATTCCCACTTATGAGTGAGAACATGCAGCATTTGGTTTTCTGTTCCTTTGTTAGTTTGCTGAGGATAATGGTTTCCAACCTCATTCATGTCCCTGCAAAGGACATGAACTCATATTTTTATGGCTCCTTAGTACTCCATGATGTATATGTGTCACATTTTCTTTATCCAGTCTATCACTGATGAGTATCTAGGTTGGTTCCAAGTCTTTGCTGTTGTAAATAGTGCTTCAGTAAACATATGTGTCCATGTGTCATTATAGTAGAATGATTTCTAATCCTTTGTTTATATATCCAATAATGGGACTGCTGAGTCAAATGGTATTTCTGGTTTTAGATCCTTGAGGCATTGCCACACTGTCTTCCACAATGATTTACACTTCCACCACAATGTTTTGTTTTGTGTTTATGATTACTAGGATTTTTCTAGACACTCTTCTTCAATATTTTGCTATATGTAGCTACAATCTTTCCTGTCACAATCAGTGTAACACCCTATAAAAGCAATGTCTTAAAAGAAACAAAAATGGCAGGTGGCAACGGGTTTAGTTGGTGACAGATTTAATTTAAAGTAGTAGATCTAAAAGTGAATATGATATAAATGGTTCTAAAATCCTCCCACATGGAAGAGTCATTCTAAGTTGGCCAATAAGGTTTGAGTAATGTCTCACGTACAACAGGGAAGGAGGTTTCTAAGAGAATGCCTATGATAATTTGTTCTTGATCTTCTTTTTGTCAGCATTTTTTTCTAAGTTTTTTGGCTAAAGACAAAGAAAGCATACATATTACACTGCAAATGAATCACATATTAGATAGCTGATACCTTGCTTCAAATAATTGAGACTCTAAAGAAACTTTGTCTAGAGAAGTAAACTAAAATACAGCAGATGAAGCAAAATATTGGAGCAAATATAAGCTTTTAGAATTTGATTCATTAAACAACCACTTAAACAATGTATCTAGATGTTACAGCTCAATAGCAGTTGATGGGAAAAGGACATATGTTATTTGGCTACTTTAAAACTCAATGTAAGTCACATGTTCATTCATTCATTCATTCAGCCAAGCCTCATGTTAGATAACGGACCTAGACACACTCAAAAAAACAAGACACCCAAAGAGCTTAATGTGTTGAAGGAGATTAGGTAAATTACTGATCACAATACTGTGGGTAAATGTTTTTAGTGATACTATAATTCAAAAGTATAAATAAATAAATAAATAAATAAATATATATATATATATATATATATATATAACCTTTTCTTTAGTAGATAAAATACACCCTAACATACTAGCTATTAATAAAATTATGAAAGTTTCTAAGTATCAAACCTTTATTCATTCATTCCCCAAATAATTATTAACCACAAACTATGTGCTAGGCCTTGTCTTCCATGGGACATTTTAATATTTAGGTGAAGAATAATAGAAGGAGTAGCCAGCAAGTTAGATGTAACATTCTTTCAGCAAAGAGGGATGTTTCAGAAATTAATGAAGAAGCAACTGAAGATGAGAAGTTTTATCAACTAGGATTTACATTGGTGTGAGAGATGGATATAGAAAAGAAAAGAAAATTAACCTTTGGATCTAAGGGGATGGTGGAAGTTGGGAACTTCGTAGGTTCAGTAGATGAATGTGGATTATAGAATAACGGAAGAGAAATGGAGGTAAGCAACTGAAGGAAGCAAGCAAAGAAAAATAATGTTGAAAGTTTGTACATAAAGTCCAGTGAGAAATTTAGTTGTAGCTGGAGAGGCAACTTTTCTGAGGAGGGTTTTAAAAATAGACAATATCATAGCTCACGTATAACAGGAAATCCCATGGAGAAGGTGAGTTTGATGATAAAAGAGGAAGAAAGGATTAGTGTAAAGGATCAAGGTATGGAGTAAGTCACAGAACATGAAATGATAGTTCTTTACAAATGTAATGATAGTGTCCCATTTTAATAGAAAATAATACAGACCATATGAATGTTTTTGAAGGTGGATTTGTAGAATTAGGAATCTTCTAACTGCTAATATTTTCTCAATGAAATAAGAAGTAGGCCATGTTCTCAGGCTAAGAAGTGGAAAATTTGATAAGAAAGAAGAGATTTAACACAATACATTGTCAATCAGGATGCACCATATGATGCTAAAGTAGCAAACAAGTTTCAGTGGCCTAATAGGTAATGTTTTTCTCAGTCATGCTAAATGTCCAGCATACATTAACAAGGAAATCCTTCTTACTGTAGTCATTCAAAGACCAAGGTCTACAGGGAATTCGTCTTGATACCTGACTATGAGCACACTGACACAGTAAGAAGGGAATGTGTTCACTGTGCATTGACTTTTAAATCTTCTTCCTGTGCTAATCGTTATGTGGGTTACAAAATAAGTAGGGCTATGTAATATAATATGCATATCTAACATACAAATTAAGCCGTATGTTCTTGGTTGAGAGTCATTTAAGAATAGGAATTACATTATATAGCAATCATAAAATAGATACAATCAACGCATTTTAGCAAACTGATGAACTCATTTTAAGACCCTTTCCTAATAATTAATAGTATTTATGTGGTATAGATAATCGATGTCACTTTCAATGGAAATTTTTTATTGTTTTCTTTCTAAACATTGATTTTATAATCTATTCCTGATGTAATATGCAAGTGAAAAATAAGACTCTCCACCTCAAGCCATTTATTATTTAAATCACAATCTTTGATAAGAAATATCAGCTCAGGAAATCTTCAAAAGAACCTTAATGAGAAGTGGTCAATTTGAAAGATAGAATTCATCCTTGCTAATAGTCCATTTGTTCATTTCTACATCAAAGTTCTTACCACTGGTAAGCTGCTCACTGGACTCCTTATAGATTTTAAATTTTATCAGAGTAGCAGAAACTAAGTTGTGTTTCTAACAAAGACTACACTAAATAAATCTATATCATAGGGTCACTTACTACAGCAATTCAAGCCAGACTTAAAGCCTATTGTAAGAATGGAGTATTTCTATTAAAGTAACTTTTTGGAGAAACATGTTATTAAGTCAGAAAGAAGTCAAGCATTAACAACTGAAATATCTTTAGGAATTGACTTCCAAGTAGATAAACAGCTAAGTACACATAGCTTGTAAGCCAATGAGGAAGGAGAATAAGAAAACCACCTAACATCATCTGAAGCATATGATATGTAAATATCACAAGAGAGAAGTTAAAAGAGATTATTCATGAATACTGAACATGCACACATTATTTCCTGCCAAAAAAAATCACTGAGCCACTGAGCACAGAGATAAATCTCTTATGGAAAACACTGGAAACACATTTGCCTGAAGAAATTAAAATTGAATTGACCACAGTAACATTTTTCATTAGCTAACAAATAGGGCTCAGGTAGGAAGAAGTAACCAATGGATTATTTCCCTACTCAGATATCAATGTTTTTGTGAAATGAATCTGCAGAGAATAAAACATTACAGTCCCAAATATAATCTACTCATTTATTTTAAGTAAAAAATCGTTTCCTTCACCCTTCCAGTATGGGAAAATATTATACGAAACTAAACAGAGAAGGGTAGTAATTACAGAAGGAAGTGTTTTTAGCAAAACAGAACAGGAGAAAATTCAGTGTGTGTACAGACTTCCAAGTAATGGGTAGAAGGAGAACATAGTTGGATTAGATGACTGGTGAAAAAGAAAATTTAAAAGCTAAATAGAAGTCCCTGATATCACTCTATATACCCATAAAATCTCAGATTATAAAGTCAAGACCAAAAACAAATTAAAGAAAATAAACAGTTTTCATTTAATTTTATCAATACGAGTATGAGATCTGGGAATAGTCTTTGGGAAACTAGAAACACTCGACTAGAATATCTGCATTGATCATTATCATCAAATGATGTCCAGTATTATTTTACTAAAGGTAGAAAAATGCCCAAGGAATATCTCACAGCTCTTTAAACAACAAGAGTCAAAGATATTTATGGTATTATTCTTCCTGTCTAATATATACTGTGAGCTACCCAGAAGTAGGAGTGGATAATATTTCAGGAAATTTAATTCCCTAAGTACTCTGACCAATCTCACAGCTCACATCTATCTAAGTTTGTTTAAAGCCAGTTCTAATCTTCATGATGCTAAAAATCAGTTGAATGTTAATGAAAGAAATGATGAGATGATGAGAGTACTTGAGCAGAAAGTCCTAAATTCTGTAAATATGATGGCTAATACTTTTAGATTCTACTTTCAAAGAAGCTTCTGTAAATGTTAGAGCTCCACCTTTTTCTCTGTTGCCACCATAATACATTAGAACAATACAAGTTAAACAAAAAACAAGTAAAACCAAAAGAGTAAATAAATTTAAGTAATAAAAGTAAAAATATACCCCGGGTGCGGTGGCTCATGCCTGCAATCTCAGCATTTTGGGAGGCCAAGACTGGCAGAACACAAGGTCCAGAGATTAAGACCATCCTGGCCAACATGGTGAAACCGTATCTCTACTAAAAATGCAAAATCAGCTGGGCATGGTGGCGTGCACCTGTAGTCCCTGCTACTTGGGAGGCTGAAGCAGGAGAATCGCTTGAACCTGGGAGGCAGAGGTTCAAGTGAGCTATCACACCACTGCATTCCAGCCTGGTGACAGAGTGAGACTCCATCTCAAAAATAAAGAAATAAAAATAAAAGTATAATAGACTGCCATTTCACACAACTTAAAACTAAAAGTGGAATGGCATTACCTTTACTACTTTGGATATATGTTATTTTTCTACATTTTGAAGCCTATGAAAGCCTATCATGCATTGCAAAGCACTAGTCTGAGAAAAAGTATATTGATAATCTTTCAGGCATAATGTTTCAATGAAAACTATAAATAGTATATAAAACAGATCAAGGATGAAAGAGGAGATAAGTGGATGTAGTCTGTAGTCTATGGAGCTAGATAAGGATAAAATGTGCTTCTCCTATTTCCTTTGAGAGAAAAGCAAAGGGAAGAAAGGGCTGTCGTTAGTCATCAACTGAAACTCAGTCTTAAAAGTTCGGCCTTTCCAGAAATCTGATTTGCTCTTTCCCAAAGTGACATGAGGTTTGAAAATGAGATGATTGTGCCTGGAGAGGAAGTGGGTGTGGGTTTTGCGGCTTCCAGACAGCGGAAGCAAAAATCATTGTGTCTCAAGCTGGAGTCATGTTTTCCCAGGCTTGGGGATGTTGGTGGGACTTAGACAAAAAGAAGACAAACTGGTCATTGGTCTTTTTTTTTTTCCTCCCTCAGGTCAGCCACAAGCAATTTGGTATGGAGAAAGGCAGAAAGAAAAGTAAAGGAGACCCATCTTTTAACCTCTCAAAGCCTGGTTCAAGATGTCATAAATGCAGCTGCCAGATATATAAAGGAAGTGTATCAGAATCTAAGAAAAGCAGAAAAGGAAGGGAGGCTTTGAAAAGCCACCATAATAATCAGTAATCTGTTTGACATCTGGCAAAGAGACACATCTGCAGGGGGCAACTGGGATGAGTAATTGAACTTCGATTTCTACATTTTCACTGAATGTCTATGTTTAGTACCTAAATTTTAAACACAGAATGATTTTTGGAAATGCGCTCTTCTCTGAGAGGTTGTTTCATGGGATACAGGAAACATCTGGAGTTAGATCAAGTAAGTTTCATGGCTGCCCAGACAACTGGTGTTTGTACTGTTTTGTTATGGTCCTATAATGGGTAGTTAAAATTCATTTGAGGGTTCCCCTAAATGTGTATGGCCATGCCAGCATTTCTCTGAATCCAGCCAGAAACAAGACAAAAGCTACCTCAAAACACATGTCAGACAAGGGAATAGAATCCTAAACTGAGCACCTGCAATAAAGGACTAATTTATTTAAAGTTAAAAGACACCTTCCATATGTTAGAATTACTAAAGAACAAGAAATAATTTATTTCAATATATCTTGTGATATTATGAGTAATACTTCTGTAGATTCAACTTATTTTCTTATTCTCTAGCTTCAGATAACCTTCAACAAATTGAATCAGAAGTCAAGATAATTTGCTAAAATTGCCTTTAAATGATCCTTTTAAGGTCCATCTTTTAACCCTGTATGAGGAAAATTTGCTCTTTTGTAATTAGGTCTTCCAATTTTGCTTGACAATAAACTCAGAAGACGTATGCAAGGGTAGAAGTGAGGTAACAATAGAAATAACAAATATTTATTAAGTACATTTTAATAATTACTACATTGGCATTATAGATTAGGAGCCTTAAAATAAAGCATGTCCTTTTGCTTAGTTGATCCAAAATGAATTATATACAAAGTTATTTGTCATAACATTATTAATAAAAATGAAAAACTATAGTAAACAAATGTCTCAATAGAAATTGGTCAAATTATTTTAGGATTGATGTGTTGAAATGTTATGTAGCTGATATAAAGTATATCCTCAGAAGCTAGATAAAATAAGCTGAGAATACTTATAATAATAATAATTTCCCTTCAGAGGAATATATAACTGTATATAAAATAATCCCAATACTGTACATGTGAATACACATGTGGAGGGGAGCTAGGTTTACAAAAGCAGGAAGATTCTTCTCATAAAATGATACCAGTATAGGGTCTTTTTAATATACTATGGTGGATGTCCTAATAATGAGAAGGGCTTATAACAGAGACAGGAGATATTTATGGATGGACCAAAAAAAAATGGAGAAGAATCTTTTCAGGAGAATACAACTCAGGAATAAATAGACAAATGAGTTTATGCAGTGTAAAATTTGCAAAGACCTACAGATAAAAAAATGTTGAGTGTTTGAGTGCAAGCAATTCCAACAGATATGCAGATACATAACAGCTAGCTAGGGTATTTGAATAGAAAAATATTCATTAAAATAACTCAAAATTTGCATTAATTAGGAAGCATTTTTGATTATTTCATTTATTGTAAATAATAATACAGAAATAACAGGAGCACAAACGATAATAGCTAAACTTCAACATGTAAGGTTGAGTGAATTAACTTATTTAAACCTCAATAGCTAAACTTACAACAAGTTTCCGTGTAAGTGCTTGAGTTAATTAACTTATTTAAACCTTAAGGCAACTATATGATTGCACAGGGGAGGAAATCAGTAACTCTAGGCTAAAAATGCATTGATCCATAGATAGATAAATGCATGTGTGCATGCATGTGCATATGGTAGTATTCAGCTAGTAGGAAAGAGAGTTGAGATCTAGGCAATCTGACTTCAGATCCCTACTCTTATATCACTGATGGTTATACTATATGTATCAGTCTGTTCTCATGCTGCTAATAAACACATACCCAAGATGGCGTAATTTATAGAGGAAAGAGTTTTAATTGATTGACAGTTCAGTATGGCTGGGAAGGCCCCAGAAATGTACAGTCATGGTGGAAGGTGAAGAGGAAGCAAGGCACCTTCTTCACAAAGTGACAGGAAGGAGAAGTGCAAGCAAGGAAAATGCCAGATGCTTATACAACCATCAGATCTCTTGAGACTTACTTGTTATCATGAGGAGAGCATGGGTGAACCCAACTCCATGATTCAATTACTTCCACCTGGTCCCAAGTAGGAAATATGGGGGTTACAATTCAACGTGATATTTGGGTGGGGAGCCAAACCATATCACTACACTAGCCCCTGTTAGATAGGAGTATTTTTTCTATTTAAAGATATAAATAGCATTTTTAAGTCTGAATAAGCAATATAAAATATGCCCATCCTTGCTAAATGAAGAAGATTTTCTCATTATTTAAAATATCAAAAGAAGATTTTAAAAATAAAATGAAATAATAAAGGGAGAATATATGAGACTCACCATTAACCTTGGGTCTCTTCCCTTCATATAACTTTACAGGCTCTCAAAGCTCTTGTCTAAGGTAGGGGTCAGATACCCATTAGAACTGGAGAGGAAAAGGAGAAAGTGGAAGGAGATGTATAATAATATAGAAAGGGATTCAAAACTTTGCATAATATTTTAGATAACTAACTATAAGTTTTTGCATGCCATAAGTGTCAGTGACCTGGGGAAAGTTTATGTTCACTTTAGACTTGTTAAATTGGTTTGTGACATTTTGAAACTCATCTGGCTTGTTAGTTATTCTGTTATTCTTGTTACCCAGTCACACAGTGTATGATGCAATTGACCCTGTTGTAAATGTTAGGCTTAAACCAGAGTACACAATTTTGTTCTACTCTTATTCTTATTAGAGAGAAAAATTAGTCAAGGAAAATAAAGAACTGATGTAGTATAAGTAGAAGATACTAATCTTTATTTCATAACTATCTAAAGATTAAACAGTAACAAATAGAAAAGTGTCAAATGTCATTACATCTCCATAGGATTTCAATAAATTGAAGACTTTAAACTTCTCTCTGATCTTTATTTGATCCATTTCAAAATTTATTCAATTATTTTCCTCCATTCTATCTATCAAGTACCTAATCTGATAAAATAAATCCAAAAGCTTGATGTGTGGTGCACTCATTAATTCACTAAGTATTTACAGAGAATCTGCTATGTGACAGACACTGTAAAAATCTTAGGGCATACAGTTGTGAAATAGACAAATGTGTTCTTATTTTCATTGGGTGAAAACGTAATTTTTTGGTTGTGAGAAGGAAGCAAAAAAAATTGAGTGTTTAAGAACTCAAGCTCTGAAATCAGCCTGCCTAGTTCAAATCCAATCTCCAACGTTTTCCAGCAGTAAACTTTAGATAACCTACTTAGCCTCTCTATAAATCTTCTATGTATTCCTTAAGTGTGAACAATCTTAGCTAACTTGCTGGGGTATCTAAGAATACAGTTTGAGGCCAGGTGCTCCTGCCTGTAATCTCAGCACTTTGGGAGGCTGGGGCAGGAGGATCACTTGAAGCTAGAAGTTTGAGACCAGCCTGGCCAACATATTGAAACTCCAAAACCCTGTCTCCACTAAAAACACAAAAATTAGCCTGGCATCACAATGGATGACTGTAATCCCAGCTACTCAGGAGGCTGAGGCATGAGAATCACTCGAACCTTGGAGGCAGAGGTTGGAGTGAGCCAAGTTCACACCACTGCACTCCAGCCTGGGTGACATAGCACAGTGAGACTGTCTCAAAACACACACACACACACACACACACACACACACACACACACAAACACACACACATTTAATTAGGCTGGGAGTAGTGGCTTATGCCTGTAATCCTAGCTCTTTGGAAGGCCAAGGTGAGCAGATTCCTTGAGCCCAGGAGTTCTAAATTAGACTGGGCACCATGATAAAACCCTGTGATATGGTTTGGCTGTGTCCCTACCCAAATCTTGAACTGTAACTCCCATAATTCCCACATGTTGCAGAAGGAACCTGGTGAGAGGTAATTGAATCATGGGGGTGAATCTTTCCTGTTCTGTCCTAGTAATAGTGAATAGGACTCACGACATCTGATGGTTTTATAAAGGGGAGTTCCCGTACACAAGCTCTCTTGCCTGCTGCCATGTAAGACATGACTTGGCTCCTCATTCCCCTTTAGCCATGATTGTGAGACCTCTCCAGCCATGTGGATCTGTGATTAAATTAAACTTCTTTTCTTTATAAATTACAAAGTCTGGAGTATGTCTTTATTAGAAGTGTAAGAAGAAACTAGTAACCCCTGTCTTTATGAAATAATAAAAAATTTAGCTAGGTTTGGTGGTGCACATAGGGCATTCTAGCTTCTCAGGAGGCTAAGAAGGGAGGATCACTTAAGCATGGGAGGTAGAGGTTGTATTCAGCCTTGATGGCATCACTGCACTCCAGCCTGGGTGACAGAATCAGATCCTGTTAAAAAAAAAAAAAAAAAAAAGGAAAAAAAATAGAAAGAATAAGTTAGCATATGTACAATACTTAGAATCATACCTCAGGACTGTGCAAATAGTAAGTTATCCATAAATGTTAGTTTTATAACTCATTACAGTGAACATTTTTACCAGGGCCTTCAACTTTGTCATTAGAGAAGATAATTTGGAGTAAATAGCCATTCCTAGTCCTCTACAAATCTGTTTTCTTCCTTTTCTTTATTGCATTTTAGGTTTTGGGGTACATGTGAAGAACGTGCAAGACTGTTGCATAGGTACACACATGGCAGTGTGGTTTGCTGCCTTCCTCCCCTTCACCTATATCTGACATTTCTCCCCATGCTATCTCTCCCCACCTCCCCACACCCCCATCCCTCCCCCATTTCCCCCCAACAGACCCCAGTGTGTAGTGCTCCCCTCCCTGTGTCCATGTGTTCTCATTGTTCAACACCCGCATGTAAGAACATGCAGTGTTTGATTTTCTGCTCTTGTGTCAGTTTGCTGAGAATGATGTTTTCCAGCTTCATCCATGTCCCTACAAAGGACACAAACTCATTGTTTTTAATGGCTGCATAATATTCCATGGTGTATATGTACCACATTTTCCCTGTCCAGTCTATCATCGATGGGCATTTGGGTTGGTTCCAGGTCTTTGCTATTGTAAACAGTGCTGCAATGAGCCCTTATAGTAGAATGATTTATAATCCTTTAGATATATACCCAGTAATGGGATTGCTGGGTCAAATGAAATTTCTATTTCTAGGTCCTTAAGGAATCGCCATAGTGTCTTCCACAATGGTTGAACTAATTTACACTCCCAAGAACAGTGTAAGAGTGTTCCTATTTCTCCACATCCTCTCCAGCATCTGTTGTCTCCAGATTTTTAATGATCGCCATTCTAACTGGCGTGAGATGGTATCTCAATGTAGTTTTGATTTGCATTTCTCTAATGACCAGTGATGATGAGCATTTTTTCATATGTTTGTTGGCCTTATGTATTTCTTCTTTTGTAAAGTGTCTGTCCATATCCTTTGCCCACTTTAGAATGTGCTTGTTTTTTTCTTGTAAATCTGTTTTAGTTCTTTGTCAATTCTGGATATCAGCCCTTTGTCAGATGGGTAGACTGCAAAAATTTTTTCCCATTCTGTTGGTTGCCAATTCACTCTAATGACTGTTTCTTTTGGCGTGCAGAAGCTGTGGAGTTTGATTAGGTCCCATTTGTCTATTTTGGCTTTTGTTGCCAATGTTTTTGGTGTTTTGGTAATTAAGTCCTTGCCTACGTCTATGTCCTGAATGGTTTTGCCTAGATTTTCTTCTAGGGTTTTTATGGTGTTAGGTCTTATGTTTAAGTCTTTAATCCATCTGGAGTTAATTTTAGTATGAGGTGTCAGGAAGGGATCCAGTTTCTGCTTTCTGCACCTGGCTAGCCAGTTTCCCCAACATCATTTATTAAACAGGGAATCCTTTCCCCATTGCTTGTTTTTGTCAGGTTTATCAAAGATTGGATGATTGTAGACATGTTGTGTTGCCTCTGAGGCCTCTGTTCTGTTCCATTGGTCTATAACTCTGTTTTGGTACTAGTACCACACTGTTTTGATTACTGTAGCCTTGTAGTATAGTTTCAAGTCTGGTAGTGTGATGCCTCCTGCTTTGTTCTTTTTGCTTAGGATTGACTTGACTATTTGGGCTCTCTTTTGGTTTCTTATGAAGTTTTAGGTGGTTTTTTCCAGTTCTGTGAAGAAAGTCATTGGTAACTTGATGGGAATAGCGTTAGCCAGATCAATCAGGCAAGGAAAAGCAATAAAGGGTATTCAACTAGGAAAGGAGGAAGTCAGACTGCCTCTATTTGCAGACAACATCATGATTGTATATCTAGAAGACCTCATCGTCTCAGCCCAAAATCTCCGGAAACTGATAAGCAACTTCAGCAAAGTCTCAGGATACAAAATCAATGTGCAAAAATCACAAGCATTCCTGTACACCAATAACAGACTTAAAGAGAGCCAAATCAAGAATGAACTGCCATTCCCAATTGCTCCAAATAGAATAAAATACCTAGGAATACAACTGACAAGGAATGTAAAGGACCTTTTCAAGGAGAACTACAAGCCACTGCTCAATAAAATAAGAGAGGACACAAACAGATGGAGAAACATTCCATGTTCATGGTTAGAAAGAATTAATATCGTAAAAATGGCCATACTGCCCAAAGTAATTTACAGATTCAACACTATTCCCAACAAGCTACCAAAGCTGTTTTCTTTAAAAACAACAAGAAGAAGAACAAAACTGCCTCCTGTGCTTGGAGAAAAGATATGTTGATGTGTGGATCTACATAAACATTTTCAGAAAAAAGATTGTTATCTTGTGGTGCCTACTAGTGAAACTTATCTAGACAGTGCAGAATAATGGAGAGAAATACAAAGTATGGACAACAGAAAGAGATTTTAGCCAAGGCTCTAAAGAACAGCTTGCTATTATCAACTGCTTAGTTTGAAATAACTCCAGAGGTTCTGCACAGCAAAAAAAAACAATCATTAGAATGAATTGGCAAACAACAGAAAGGGAAAAATTTTTTTCAATCTACCCATGTGACAAAGGGCTAATATCCAGAATCTACGAATAACTAAAACAGATTTACAAGAAAGAAACAAATAACCTCATTCAAAAGTGGCTGAAGGACATAAACAGACACATTACAAAAGAAGATATACATAAGGCCAACAAACACATGAAAAAATGCTCATCATCACTGGTCATTAGAGAAATGCAAATCATAACTACATTGAGATACCATCTCACGCCAGTTAGAATGCCGATCATTAAAAAATCTGGAGACAACAGATGCTGGAGAGGATGTGGAGAAATAGGAATACTTTTACACTGTTGGTGGAAGTGTAAATTACTTCAACTATTGTGGAAGACAGTGCGGTGATTCCTCAAGGATCTAAAAATAGAAATACCATTTGACCCAGCAATCCCATTAGTGGGTATATAACCAAAGGATTATGAATCATTCTATTATAAGGACACGTGCACAAAAATGTTTATTGCGGCACTGTTTACAATAGTAAAGACTTGGAACCAACCCAAATGCCCGTCAATGATAGACTGGACAGGGAAAATGTGGCACATATACACCATGGAATACTATGCAGTCATAAAAAGTGATGATTTTGTGTCCTTTGTAGGGACATGGATGAACCTGGAAACCATCATTCTCAGCAAACTGACGCAAGAACAGAAAATCAAACACTGCATGTTCTCACTCATAGGCGGATGTTGAACAATAAGAACACATGGATGCAGGGAGGGGAGCATCACACACTGGTCTGTGGAGGGGATCTAGGGGAGGGACTTTGGAAGGGGTGGGGAGTTGGGGAGGGATAACATGGGGAGAAATATCAGATATAGGTGAAGGGGAAGAAGGCAGCAAACCACATTGCCATGTATGTACCTGTGCAACAATCTTGCATGTTCTTCACATGTACCCCTGTGCTGGGCGTGGTGGCTCAGGCCTGTAATCCCAGCACTTTGGGAGGCCGAGGAAGGCAGATCACGAGATCAGGAGATAGAGACCATCCTGGCCAACATGGTGAAACCCCAGCTCTACTAAAAATACAAAAGTGAGCTAAGTGTGGTGGAGGAACCTGGGAGGCAGAGTTTTGCAGTGAGCTGAGATTGCGCCATTGCACTCCAGCCTGGCACCTGGCAACAGAGCAAGACGCTGTTTCAAAAAAGAAAAAAGCACTTTATGGCAGTTAAATTGTTTCATACTTACAATATGGCTCTGGAGTGAGTTTAAGTATTTTAAACATTTTGTGGAAGTTGTCAGTATCAAAATGAATTCACTTACGTTAACAACAAAACAAAACAAAAACCCGAAAAACAGAGCCAGGGAGGGCCATGAAGGATTATCATGCCTGAATGCCTAGTGAAAATCAATCTGAAAAGACTACAAAAACCACAGCCTTACACAAAGGCCATTGCTACCTTACACCAAAAATCTTCACCTCAGCAAGTACCAGTCCAAACTAGGACTGTTATCACCCTTGTTTTTGTTCCTTGTGGCCAAGAATAATTATGTGCAAACAATTAGGTAACACTCTCTATTTTTCCTGGAAAAACCTTTGACAGCAGTGTTACCAATGCAACACCTATTCCCAAATAAGCAATATTTTCTTTGAGAATGTCTCACTCTGTATTTAGATCAAGGATGTCATCAATTAGAAAATGCAGGCATGAAGACTTAAAAGGAATTACTTGAGTTGTCACAGGTAGAGGTAGAACCAGGCTTCTAACCTAGAGAGATGGAACCAGATTTTAATGCCTACACCCTGCTGCTTCTTCTTGCTTGCCAATCCAATAAAAATTAACAAGAGTATCCAGAAAAATGAATGTACCATCACGCTCTTATAGAGATGTTAGACATTGCAAAATATGAATCACTTTCCTCATGTAGAAAACATAAAACTGCTATTCTCAAAAGAAAGCTAAGACATTATAATACATTTATATAAAATCCAGAAGAAAAACATGAGAATAAGAGAAAGACACGTCACATTCTAAAGAGATAAATTTCAAATTGTTAACAGATAATAGGTAATAACTATTATCTGTTATGATAAAAGTATGAGAATAAGTGTGCACTAAATGAAATACTGATGTTGGGTTGCTACAGTTCAGATCACTTTGATTGTTTCATTGATAGAAAACTGGACTTTAGAACTCTCTTGGATTTTTTAGACTAATAATTTATCTAAAGTAGAGACATAGTCTGGATTGACAATTAAAAACCAGAGACATTGGAATTTTAATATAAGCAAGAATTATATGATTACCATATTTATCCAAATCCTGGTTAGTGTTTGGGAGGCAGTAAGCCAAAGACTCTAAAAGTATGCAAGCTAGGCTAGATGACTCTTAGATAAGAGTATTACAGATCCAGGGCTAGACAGGCTATTTAGCCAGCTAACCTGTAGATTGCATTCTAAATCAGAAAATCATGGGAATAATTAATTTCCTCATTCAGCAAACCTTTATTGAGTATCTATGTATTCAGTCCTATATTTTCCTTAGTAGAAAGATAAGATGTGTCCCTTTTTAGAAGATCCCACTATCATTATTAATGCAATATCTACTGACACTAAGATTTTTCTCCCTGATTTGTACATACACTTAAACATCTAACAAAATAAAATTATTGAGTTAACTTTTTTTTTTTAGCAGAGTTGGGTGGGAGGAGAAAAGTTTCACAGAAATTAAATGAGACTAGTTCAAAATAGAAAAAGAGCTGAATCTTTAAAGATAAGAACTCAGGCCATGCAGGAAAAGAGGAGAAAACTTACTAAGAATTTGGCATGCATAATTCTGCTGCCAAATACATATGAGCATGAATGAGGGTACAGAGACACTCTAACCTGGGCCTGAGGACTGAGATTCCTATCTAAAACAGAGATCCATCTGCCGGTGAACAATGAGGTCATCCCACGGTGTTTCTCTGACACTATTGACTGTATAATGGCATTTGATACCGCTAAGATGTGGTCGTTCTGGAAGCACTGGTGCATTACAGCAGAGAGATGCATTGTGTATGATGAGTCACGCTCTGTGCTCAGTCTCTGTGCAGTAAGTAAAAAAAAAAAAAAAAAAAAAAGAACAAGATCAAGTAACAGAGAACTGGGGAGGGAGAAAGTTGTCATTGTAGGCACAAGTACACCTCCATTTTGTTCAAGGTGAGGAGGGCTTACACACACTCAGTTTTCTACAAAGTTCTAGTAACTTTCAATAGTCTAAATCCCGGATCAGATGTTAGTCCAATAGAGAAAAAATACTTTTCATCTGTGAGTCACTTTTCAGAAGGGATAACATCTAACTTGTAGTCTCTTCCTGGTTACCCTGAGGTTTGGATGTTTGCCAGAGAGGAAGTGGAAGAATAAACATGACCAAGGCAAAGAGTTCGATGAGAAACCCTCAGAATTTTTGGAGAGAGGAGAGGAAAAACAATCTGAAACATGAGTATATCCAGAAAATCAGTTCATTTATGTAACCCTGGGTGATTGGCAGACATTTTCTGGCTTTCATGAGTCAATCCTCAACAAGAAAATGGACACACCTTAAGGGGAAAAAAAAATCTTAGAAGGAAATGTATATGTGATCTTCTTTACCATCCCATTTTTTTTATCAAAGCATTAAACATTTATTTAATATAAAAATTATTAAATTTTAACTTCTTATTTTTAAAGGGGAAAACCATTACCTGAGACCACAGTCATGGTTTGACAAAGCAAATCTGCTTAACACTCCACAAACTCTGTTTTCTACAGAGTGAAACATAAGCATCTTTCCAGGACATCTGTGAATTCTCTAAGATCTGGCCCCAGCCTCTTTCCCATACTTCTTTCCTTTCAAAATTTCCTTCCATCTCTCCTACATGCCAGCCACATCCCTCTATGCAGAGTGCTCAAAGGAGTCTTTGCACGTTTTCTCTGTTGGCACATGTTCACCTCTGACTGGCATGTTTTCCACACCTCATCCACTTGGCAAAATCCTCTCTTCTTTTAAAGCACAGCTCAAATATTCCCTTCTTCAGAAAAGACATCCATGGGCAGCACCTACTCCATTCCACTTTTACACACACTCTACTTCTTGTCACCAATTAGTAAAAGCAACACTTTTTTTCTTTCATTTACTTTGGACCACACAAAATTGGAAGACTCTTTTAATATATTAATGCACTTAATTCTAGCAACAACCCTATGGAGGAGGGACTAACACTATCTCCATTTTACAAGTAAGTTGACTGAGGCACAGGGAGTAAAAATAATTTTCCTAATTGCATCACATGTATGTAATAGAGCTGGAATTTGAACTCACCATATGCTGACTAACCGGTTCTTTGGTTTATATCCCAATCACATATTGCATCATGCTTGATTTCAAATATTTATTGACTATTGTCTGCAGTTAAGTGTGAGTGTCTTGAAAGCAGGGTCTGAGCTATATTATGTGTGTTTTGAGCATCTTTTGCAGACACTTCAGATAGCACGTACTGGATAATAAATAATCAGTAAACCAGTAAGTCAGTAAATATTTATTTATTTATAAATATTTATAAATATTTATTATTTATTCATAATAATCAGTAAAGCAAGCAAGAGAGTAAGTATTATGTGGGTTTGAGTAAAGAATTAATGATGACAAAACACCCTAGAAATAACATTTTCTGATTTGAAAACTGTTCTGATTTTGTGTCTGTGCACATATTTTTACCCAAGTAAAGCAGAGGGCATGGTAAATGACATAATAGAATTAAGGGGGGAGCAAAGAGAAATGGAAAATAGTGATGATCTAAGAAGAATTAGGAGACTCCCAGATTCAGAGAAAGACTGGAGCACACTGCCAATATGGTGAAGACAGACAACATCCCAGTGCTGGCTACAAGCTCATCTCTGTCTGATGCTAGGCTCTGATATCCACAGGTTTCAGGCAAAGGGAAGTTCTAGGAGGGTTTTGTTTGAAGAGCTAATTTGCAGGGTAGTGCATGGCCATTTAGATTGAAGGAGAAGGCCAATGATTCTTACCCTTGGGGGAAGCGAGGAAACCTTGATCACTGCATCACGCCTCTGCCTGGATGTGAGGACTAGATCCAAGCCATAAGGAGAGGAGGCTCCAATAGTCCTTTTACAGAAGATGCTTTGAGATATTTAATACAAATATACGCTGCTTCAGGGCAGGGGCAGTAAAGGACCGCTCAACTGGACAGAAGACTATTCTCCCCATTTGGTTGGACATTAGGGTTTTACATCTGCCAAGTAAGATTTGCAGGACATGTGGCAATGTGTGCTTTGGAGGCATTAGCAATGTCCTAATGTTTCCCTGAAGAAGAGCCTTTCAGCAGCAATTGCACCCTCTTTAGGAATGGCTATTTCAAGAGTGTCTCTGCTTCTTCATCATCCCCTTTCTTGAAAGGCTTCCTTATTAAAAGGCTGTTATCTGATGGATAAGAATGGTGAGAGTCTAGCATTACTTGGTCTGTGTTACACTGTGCACAATTTCTATACCACAAATGCAATGGGCCTCATCTTCTTGTGTATTCTTTGTTTTTCCTTTATTTATTTATTTCTCTTGAACTGCATGCTCTGAGCAAAGGATAGGGCCATTTTGAATTTGTTTTCCATGTTAAGCAGACTAAGCATGACTTCCTCTTGGTCTGCTTTCTCTGGTCAAATCTCTCCATCTAAAGTTCAACACATAATAAAATCAGCCTTTAATGGTGGGATTCTGTATTTTAAATAAAAGAATGGGCTGCAGGTGAGGTGGCTCATGCCAGTAATACCAGCTCTTTGGGAGGCCAAGTTGGGTGGATCACAAGGTCAGGAGATGGAGACCATCCTGGCTAACATGGTGAAACCCTGTCTCTACTAAAAATACAATAATTAGTTGAATATGGTGGCGGGTCACTGTAATCCCAGCTACTCAGGAGGCTGAGGCAGGAGAATCACCTGAACCCTGGAGGCAGAGGCTGCAGTGAGCCAAGATCGTGCCACTGCACTCCAGCCTGGGTGACAGAGTGAGACTCTGTCTCAAAAAAAAAAAAAAAAGAATGAATGAGACCACTGCTTCAGCCTTGAGTAAAACCTGCATTCTTCAATCAAAGTATTAACAAGTTCATAATGTTATAATGTGTTTTCTCTTTGGCCACTTGCATGTATTCTCCCTATAGACTAGAACCTGCAAGGGGCGGGGTGGTCTCACGGCATGTGGGAAGCCACATGGAACGTCAGCACGGAGCACATCGGTAACAGTGAGCTGGGCCTTCACTTCCACACTGCATGAGTGTTCACAAGGAAGCTGCAGTAAGTAAGGGAACTAAGTCCAGAAACTGGGAGGTGAGCCTGACCACAAAACTGTCCACAAGCTCATGAAATGAACTCTCAAACACAAGTGAGAAAACTTTGCTAGGAACTATGTGAGCAAGCAAGGGCCAAAGTCAGCAAGGTACAGATTGTAATACTGAGATTAATATCTCATAAATAGCTAATTGACTGGTCAGGCATGGAGAAATGTAGAGTATGTGAAAGTCAGAAGCCAGCTGAGAACACAGTCCATGGCTAATACTGTAAGCTGTTTTATTCTTTCAGTGTGGCTAACTTGCTATGTGAAAAGGGAGGCTCCTGTATGAAGTGGCCTTGGGGTCTCTTGGAAAGAGTTTAATTTTGGATGCAGAGCTATGACTTTAAATAGCATGTCTTCCATTGAAAGTGACATGATCAGATGTAAACTTCTTAAATTCTCTGTGCCTCCCTTTCCTAGAGAGTATTTGAGCTGCATCGTCACTCACCAGCGTCAATGACCATGCTAGTAAATGTGATAAATTTAAACAGTTTTGATGGGAAATTGTAATAAATAGAAAATCCGGTGAACTTGAATCTTTATTTTGATTCTTGTAGAAATCATTTCAATATCACATAATAATACTAGGTCAGATCATAGACTTCAGGGAAAACAGAAAAAAAAAAAATCCTGAACAAAGGAAAAATGATTTGGGTTACTTTTAAGTTATGAGACAGGGGTGAAGTTAGACAAACTTTCTGAAACTCAGTTCATTCATCTGTAACATCAGGCAAATAATACGTATATTAAAATCTTGAATTTCATGATCTAGCGTCATCTCAGCAAAAATTAACAATAACTTTGTGTAGCTCAGCCCTTCATTTCTGCTTCTGAATGAAGGGGTTAGAAATATCCAAAGGCAACATCTAGTTATAGCATTTGGTGGGATCAAGAATAAAGATTTTTCTTTTCTGCAAGTGATTTAATCTGGTTTACCCAGTGGGAAAGCACTAAAGGCTATCATTTTGTTTTCCTTAGTTGAAGCTATTAACTGTAATTGCCTTTGTTAATAATACTTTACTTATTATAATCAAAGTTCAATTTTTGCACTTATACCCTGGGGTCAGTTTGCAGAGGCACAATTTATAAATGGATGAAAACAATTAATAGCAACTAGAAAAACCATTAATGATCTTATCAATGAAGTGCTATGTAATCTCCAATTGCAAAATCTTGCATAACACATAAAATAGAACACATGGCCTCAGCTAGTGCTATGGGCTTTCCCAGTAATGACCAAACAGAGTATTTCAATAGCAGAAAAGCAATGCCTCTGAGGGCACTCTCCTCCTGGGCTTAACAGATGATGTTTCTGTTAATCTACTGAAGGTCAGATGCAACCTATTATAGTTCCTGTAGGGTGTGAGCCTTCAAAGAGCTAAACTAAAATAATTCAAAAAGAAAAATGTTCCATCTTCTCTCCTCCAAATCAATCCCCTGCTATAACCACCAAGACTATCTGATCGGGCCACTACCTCCCTCTAACACCAGTCCAGCCTGTTGCCCCTTAAATGCCCTCTTAACTCTAGACTCTAGCTTTATTCCTGTCAAAAGCTGCATATTTTTTTGCCTACAGCCTTTTTCACTTTCCCCTTTGCTGGGGTTAACGTCCATGGATGCCTTCTTCTTCTTGTATTCAAATCTCAGCCCTGAGACAGGTCTCAGGTCTTCCCTTAATCCCATTTTGAATGCCACTCTCAGAAGGCCCAGTCACTGTTTATCATAGATTCCTATTACTATTTGAAATTAATGGATTCAGTGTTTGGTTTGTCTTGCTCAAGTATTCCCAGTACCTTGAACAGGGTCAGAATCATAGTAAGTTCTCAATAAATATTTATTAAATGAATGATCTAGCTGATGAATTAATGAATTCCCACTGGGCTCTGGGACAAAGCAAATAATTATTTCCTCATGCCGTTTTACTATTCTGAACAGCAGTTTCCAATGGCTCCTTTCTCCCTCCTCCTCTCATTCCTTCCATCCCCTTTCTTCTTCCTCTCCCCATAATTTAAGTGCTGAAAGTACAGGCTCAAGTGTCCAGCAGCCTGTGTTTGAATTTAGACTTCATTCATATGTAGGTCCACGAAGGCAATCATTGTCATTTTTGTTCACAAGATATTCCTAGGACTAGCAGAGAGCTAGCATATGCTCAACCATTCTTTATTACCAAATGAGAAAAAAAAAAATTGTATGAATGAGTAAGTGCTTTTTACTTTTCTTCTTTCTAGCTAAGTGACATCAGATAAGTTACTTAACCTATTTAACTACACTTTTCATCAGGAATAACTTAAAAATACTATTTGCCATATGGTTTTATCGCAAGGATCAAATGAGGCCAGACAGACCAAGGGAGGGTAAGTTTTCAATAAATAATTAGTGATTTACTATCACAACATTCTCCATTCATACTTAAAATATAAGTATAAGCTTTGGTCCAATCATTCTGCTTGAATGTTTTCTTTTTTATTTTTTTTTTATTGCATTTTAGGTTTTGGGGTACATGTGAAGAGCATGCAAGATTGTTGCATAGGTGCACACATGGCAGTGTGGTTTTCTGCCTTCCGTCCCCTCGCCTGTATCTGTCAATTCTCCCCATGCTATCTCTTCCCACCTCTCCACCCCCCGTCCCTCCCCCATTTCCCCCCAACGGACCCCAGTGTGTAGTGCTCTCCTCCCTGTGTCCATGTGTTCTCATTGTTCAACATGTGTCTATAAGTGAGAACATGCAGTGTTTGATTTTCTGCTCTTGTGTCAGTTTGCTGAGAATGATGGTTTCCAGGTTCATCCATGTTCCTACAAAGGACACGAACTCATCATTTTTGATGGCTGCATAATATTCCATAGTGTATATGTACCACATTTTCCCTATCTAGTCTATCATCGATGGGCACAAGGGGCTGATATCCAGAATTTACAAAGAACTAAAGTAGATCTACAAGAAAAAAACAAACAAGCCCATTCAAAAATGGGCGAAGGATATGAACAGACACTTTACAAAAGAAGACATACAGGAGGCCAACAAACATATGAAAAAATGCTCATCATCACTGGTCATTAGAGAAATGCAAATCAAAACCACATTGAGATACCATCTCACACCAGTTAGAATGGCAATCATTAAAAAAATCTGGAGACAACAGATGCTGGAGAGGATGTGGAGAAATAGGAACACTTTTACACTGTTGGTGGGAGTGTAAATTAGTTCAACCATTGTGGAAGACAGTGTTGCGATTCCTCAATGACCTAAAAATAGAAATCCCATTTGACCCAGCAATCCCATTACTGGGTATATATCCAAAGGATTACAAATTATTCTACTATAAGGACACATGCATACTAATGTTCATTGTGGCACTGTTTACAATAGCAAAGACCTGGAACCAACCCAAATGCTTGAATGTTTTCTAACCCTGAAGTAAAGTATGGCCTTGCTTGCAAGGCATTATACTCCACCACCACAAAACTGAAGCTAGAACTCTATGCAACTGCAGCTCATGAAAACAGGGCTTGGAATGTCACTCTGCCTGGATTCTCCAATTCACTTCCCAAGACCCTAGCCATCCCCTACTCCACAGGGCCAGCTTTCTGATAATGGAGATTCTTACTTTGAATTTCTGAATTGCATTCTCATTACGTAAGATTTCTTCTTTGATGACAAGTCAGTTGGAACGAGTTTTATTGAATATCTGACTGGAAAGAAGCCATTAATTTATCTACTTGCTTTTGTTATAAACCCTGTTGAGGAACAAGTATCCAAAAATAAGACCAAGTATGGCTTCATGGTTACAAAATCAACATGAGTCATTGGTGCTGAGATGCTTGTGACTGCACACCCTATCCCATTATAGACCCACTTACTTACACTTCAAGCCTTAGCTTAGGCATTAGTCCCTTTGTGAAAATTTTAAAGTCTGAAATATTATAAGCCAAGTAGAACCTTATTCTACATATCCAGAACTTCTTATGAATTCTTTCATTCAACAACAAACATTTTTTTCAGAACCTACATGCGCTGGGGTGCTTTGTATTTTTTTTTTTTTTGACAGAGTCTTGCTCTGTTGCCAGGCTAGAGTGAAGTGGCGTGATCTCAGCTTATGTCAAAATCCACCTCCCAGGTTCAAGCAATTCCCCTGTCTCAGCCTCCCAAGTAGCTGGGACTACAGGTGCACATCACTATGCCTGGATATTTTTTTGTATTTTATTAGAGATGGGGTTTCACTATGTTGGCCAGGATGTTCTTGATCTCCTGACCTTGTGATCTGTCTGCCTCAGCTTCCCTCAGTGCTGAGATTACAAGCGTGAGCCACCTTGCCCAGCCTCTGGAGTGCTCTTTTAGACATCAGTTGTTTGGTAAAGAAAAACAACAGCAGTGATGACAAAACAGGCAAAAATTTTTATCTTCAGAAATCTACATTATGATAAGAGAAAAAGTCAATGAAGTAGAAAGATAAATAAGATAAAAAATGTTTTGCATAGTTTCTGAGAAGAAAGGTAAAACAAGGTACAGAGATAGATGTCCCGGGGAGATATAATTTTATTTAGAGTGTCCTGGAAGGTCTCAGTGATTAAGGTGGCATTGCAGCAAAGACCAGAAGGCAGTGAAGGGTGAGCCTTGCATATTTTTGTCTTATCGCCAGCTACATCACAGTAATGTCACAAAGTGAATGATGCCTAAGCTGGGGCATGAGGTGTAAGTAAGTGGATCTATGATGGGATGGGGTGTGCAGTCGCAAACAGTTCAGTACCAATGATCCATGTTGATATTGTAATCATGAAGCCATACTTGGTCTTATTTTTGGATACTTTTTTCTCATCTGGGTTTATGACAAAAGCAACTAGATAAATTAATGACCTCTTTCCAATCAGATATTCAATAAAATATTGAAAGAAGAAGAAGAAAGTCCTTCCTGCTCCTTTTTTCACAATCACAACTTAAGTTTCTCAAAGGAGAGGGTCATATCTACCCATAATCTTATCCCTGGAGCTTAGCTCAGAATAGAGAATGTACTATGTGCTCAACACATGTTTGTGAACTCCTCTGCTGTTCTGCTGGTTACAGCCATGTTACCCTTCAGGGGCCAGGCCTTGCCTTATATTTGTGTACTGTGGAAGTTGCATACAGTAGAATAAAATCACTCTTTCAGAACCAGCCAAAATGGGACCAGGAGAGCTGGAAGGAGAGGAAGCTCATATTTACATGTAGGAGATATGAACTGTTTCCAAGGACTTCCTAAAAACCCTTCATGCAACTCCTGCTTTGATAAATTTTATCACTAGACATTCTTAGGACAGCACTGATTCTAATAGGAAGTTCTCAGAACACTTGCCTAGTAAGGGCATCTCCACCAAGAAACTGGCAACAACTCTGGCTTTGAACCTCTGACGAACTCTGTTTCTAAGCAATTTATGTAAATTGATTTAAAAAAAAAATAAACTCCCCTTTACCCTTTACTCACTGAATGCCCTGGTGGTTTGTGATCCCATGCATTCCAGATTATAATCCTTATTTCTTTTCCAGAATAAACCCAACATATTGTGACCGGGTTGCAGGACGCGGGGCAAGAAATGATGGCTCAGCTCCGCGATGGGAGGTGCGCTGGGGTACTCAGGTCCTGGGGCTCTCCTCCACCCAAGAATGGGGAAGAGGTCCTGGCGCGGTGATACTGTTCAAGTAAATATCCGACCCTAAGAATTTTGCAGAAAATGATTTATTTAGGCAGAGAGAAAGAAATAGAGCCAGCGAGCTCTCACGCTGTCCTGGGAGGGGATCCCAGAGAGGGAAAATCCGCACAGGTGAGGGGCAGGGTGTCTTTTAATCTGGGACTTACTCCAGCCCCATTCAAGTTCTCGTCCCAGGAGAGGAGTCAAACTTCCCTTGGAATGACTAACCTTTGATTCTGACACCTGATTGGTTGTTTGGCCTAGAGTCCTCCCATATTCGCGGCGGTTTTTCTAAACAAAAGCAGCTCACCTGGCCAGTGTACCTTCCTGTCCGCAATAGTTAGACAAAGACCTCTAAGCTCCCCGATGGAGACATGAAAGAAGGCAGATCAGGCATGTCGCTGGGAAGTTCTTGCCTTTGAAACCATGCCCCTTGTGGACCCGGAAAGAAAACACATTCTCTCAATATTTAGAGACAATTTTCTCTAGTGTCTTTTTTATTTTTTTTTCCGGAGGCTGACAGTAATTTCCAGGCTTGCCCACACTCAGCCTTTCTCATCTGTTGGCAAACACATCTGGATTCCTCATCACTGAGTTCTACTCATCTTCTTGAGAGAACTATCCAAAAGCGAACTAAGGAATTGTATAGCCAGGTCGTTGATCTGTAATGGGTTACAAAAAAATGTCTGAAAATAATGAAACTTAAGACAGAAAAATCTCCAATTCATTTTCATTTGTATGGTGAGAGAGATGAATTTTATAAGCTGTAAAGAGGTGAGGTTTATATCCTTAAGTGTCATACCTCCTAATACTTGATCATCATCATATTGCACATTATTCCATTTGGGCTTTTATAACAAAATAACATAAACTGGATGGCTTAAGCAATAGGCTTTTATTTCTCACAGCCTGGAAGGTAGGGAGTCCAAGATCAAGGCTCCAGCAGGTGTCCGTGTCTGGTGAAGGCTTTCTTTCTCTCTTGGGGACTACTATCTTCTCCCTGTGTTTTCAAATGGCAGAAGGGAGAGACAGAGACTCTAATTGCTTTTCTTCTTTTCATAAGAACACTAATCTCATTATGAGAGCCCAACCCTCATGACTGTATTTAAACCTAATTATCTCCCAAAGGCCTCATCTCCAAATACGATTACCTTGGGGGTTAGGGCTTAAACATATAAATTCTGAGCAGGTGCAAACATTCAACCTCTAATAACCTTCCCTGTGAACAGAACTGTAAATGAGAATAATTATAAAATGCATCACTCCTAAACGTTCGTGAATGTATAATGAGCAAAAGTTAAATAAGTTAAACTCAGCGTGGCTCAGCTGGGCAATATTTACTACGCAAGTCTGAGACTTTGAACTCAAGGCTTTATTATTATTTACCTTGGGCAGTAAAAGAAGTCTCACATAAGTGGACTCACACAGAAAATAATGTTCATCGGTAATGATTGTCCTAATATTGCTGCTTTACCAACCACTATCAAACTGTAAAGGCATTCACAATAAGCAATTATTTCTCAATCACACATCAGTGGTCAGTTGGAGTTCAGTTAATCTAAACTGGTCTTCACTGCACTTGACTCTGACTGTGCGTTGTACCTGTGGTTTCTCTAGGTATGTTCATGAGAAGAGGCAGGAGCACATGAGGGCACGTTTGCAGCTCTGCCAATGCATCTGCCAATACGCAATCCTTTGGGAAATTGTGAATTGTCCAAAACAGTCGATTTCAAAGAAAGGTACAGGGAAGTAAACTCTACTCACTAAAAAACCATTGCAAGCATGTGCCTATGTAATAATACACCAGGAAAATGAAGAATTAGGATTTATAATCCCACCTACCACATATTCCATTGCATTTGAAAGCATTATTTGAAGAGCTACAATGCTTACGTTAAGGAGTATCAAAAAGTAAATATAATTCATAACATGGTGAGTTTTGTAAATCCTAGGTGCTTATAATTTGGTTATAAGAAGCAAAGGTATAGCTTTATTTTGGCTTCTTTTTTTAGCATGGCCTAATATATTTGAACCTTTGTTTTTTAAGTTTTATCTTTATTATGGAAGCAATATCGTTTTGTGGGAAGAATGTTAGTGGGAATTCAAATACCCAGATTCTAGTCCTAGACTTACCACTAATTAACTCTCAGACAATCAGCCAATTATCTCCACTTACCTTGGGTGTGTTATCCTCTTCTGTAAGGGTTTGGGCTGTTTAGTTGCCTTTCCTTCCATCACTACAACTGCATGAGTTTGTGCTTACTGCCAAGGAAGTTGACCAATAGGCCTTGCCTCATCGCCTTCTTTTTATTAAAAAACAATTATTGCTGCATCATATTAAGAGTTCCCATTACCAAAAATGCATGTGAACCAAAGAGCAAATCTTATCTAAAGTCATGGACAGCATTTGAATGTTTCTTGGATGAAACAGAGTTAAGTGGGCCCTCCATTTCCTGGCCACACACTGTCGATGTGGAGGATCTGTGGCCATAAGTTAAAGGTCACCTATGATACCAACTTTCAAACCATGTTGAGAATGGAGAGGGTTTGTAGAGCTGGAATGAATACAGGCAACATGTTTATTTACATCTCAGGTTTGTATGGAAACCCAAAGTACAATTCACACATATGATCGTATTCATCTTTCTGAAATTGGCACAAATTGCAAATGTTTGTTTGGGAAGTTATGCTTTTGACAATGACATATCAGCAAATAGTTTTTATACAGCATTGCACACACTTCTAACACACCACAGCTGAGGTCTGATTCAAGCTAAAACCTCAAGTGACTATACACCAAACAATTATTATTATTATTATTTTTAGCTCTAATGTGTTTGCTTCCTAATGACCCACAGCCTTAAACTCACACTGAGCAGGATAGCATACATTTTCTTTTCTTATGCTCCAGGCCCCAACAGGGCAAGGCACATTCTGAAAGACTACTTGTGGGTGACCAAAGTGCAATTTAAAACATCAGCAGCCTTTGATCAGGGCAGCTTGCTTACTTTTAATTGTTTCCAGAGTGCTTGTTTGAAAATTTGTTAGATTACACATCATATGCAGTGGGAATTGATGGCTGAATTCACTGCCTTAATTATTGGCTCAGAAAGGAGTTATGCTTACTTCAGTTACACTTAGGAGGCTGAGCTTTAGGCCAAGCAAAATAAAGGTGATTTCAGTTGCTGTCTCTTTTCACCCATACCCAAAATAACAAGTAATGAACTTAAAGATCCTTTAGGAAAGTTTGAGGTAATTGGTTGCTGCCTATTTTTTTTTTTTTTTTTTCTGGCTACACTAACTTTAATCAAAGATTTTTTTTTTTTTACTTCTTCATGGGTATTGTGGATACAAGACCTTATAAGGTTTTTCCTTAAGAAAATATCAGGTAGAGAACAATTAGTATCAAAGAAAACTTCCTTAAAACTAGATATGTCAAATTCTTTCAATGCTTAGAGGCACAAATCAGTATCACCAGACATTAAGTTAATGAGTGAGAGAATCCTTTCCTTAGCAGCTCCATGCTCAGCACTTTTCCCATCTAACCCTCATAACCTCTTTGGTTGATATGACAGAAATCAACAATGACGTTTGTGCAGTTAATGTTTAAAGTTGCATCCACACTTCTTACTACCAACTAGATTTAAATCATTGACTGGATGGTGGTGACACAGGCATCCCAATTTTAATGTGACCAATAATAAGTTGATTGCCTTGACCCACTCCTACACCATACCCAATCCCATTTCTCTCTAATTTTTAACTCTGTAAATGGTTCCACTGTTCTACTATTCTAATCACTGCTGATAACTTATGAATTATTTCAACTACTTCTCGTCGCCTGTATCTTAATTCAATCTGATGCCAGGCTCTCTTTATTCTATATCCCCACCCCTATGTTTTTCCCAAATTCATCCTACCTTTCTGTTCACAATACATCAAATACAGATTCCTAACACCTCACAATGCACCAAATACAGATTCCTGACACCTCACAATGCACCAAATACAGATTCCTAACAGCTCACAATGTACCACAAACAAATTCCTAACATGATCCTGGGTCTTCTAAATTGCCTGTTACTAATCCATCCTGTATTTTAACATCAGGGGTATTTTCCCTAAACCCATTTGATTATGTCAGTTTCAAGTTAAAGTTAATTAATATTGTCTATACCACAAATGTTACACTCCTAAACCCCTACGACTGCCATTCTCCAGCTTTACATTGTATATTCAACCATGCTCTCTGCCGATGCTATTAATCCTGTGTTCCAGTGATAAATTATTTGCATGGCATATAATATGCTCTTCAATCCTTGATGCTTAGCACCTGCTCCTTACTTTGCCTCCTACAAATCCATCTTTCAAAACTCAGTTGAAATGTGACATCTTTTCTGAATCCTCAAACCAGCCTCAAACATACTCCTCTGTGCCTTTGAAAAATCTAGTAAAAGCATGTATTATTAAGGTAACGAACCATCCTTGTTTGGAGGATACTTTCTCTATTTTAGGATCCGAAGTCCTGTAATCAGGAAATGATACAGGCCCAAGCAAACAGGAAGGGTCAGCAGTCACCCATCTTACAATATGTGGTCACTGGTCACTGCAAGTCTACTTCATCCACCGAACTCTGAGATGCTTAAAGTTTGTGAGAAGGTTTATCTTTGTAGCCCTAAAATTAAGTTCCATGTTTGCAAAATAGTGAACTGAATCGTCAACATAATATTGTAACAACGTTATGCTCGTTTCTTTTGAATCCTCAAAATCTTTGGAGGATGTCAACATTAACTGCAATTATTTTACACATGAAGAGAATACATTAAAGAGAAACTTAGTGATCTGCCCAAAGTTAAACAACCAGACTACACACAGATGTTTTTCTGATTACTAAACTATGCTTATTTCATCATGAAAACTGAGTAAATCGTTGGCTGGAATATTCTGTGATGTGTTAGATTGAGTATTTTTCTACACACAAATTGATTTAGGGAGGAAAATGATTAAAATCAGATAAGCAGTTAATTACCAGCCCTTCCACTCAATTACATTTTGGAATAGCTATTTGTTTGAATTAGACATCTTCAAACAAGATTGACTGCCTAGATATAACTATTACAACCAAAACAACAGAAAATTAAAATAAACGTTGTTTTCACAGGAACTACATGAGATAATTTAGAAAATGAGACTACTGAGATTTTCAAGTTAATATGTTTATAAATCACAACCACACACCTATTGTTTATTCCAGTGGTTCTCAGTGGGGATAATGTTGCACTAGGAGTCAGTTGACAATGTCTGAAGACTTTTTAGATGACACAAGCAGAGGAGTAGAGATCAGGAATCTGCTGAATATCCTACAGTGCATAGAACAACACACTCACCACAAAAGTCATCCTGCCCAAGGTGCCACTAATATTAAGGTTAAGAAACTCTAGTTTAAACTGACAAGCAGGTAAAGCAAAAGTTATCACATACATATTTTAATTAACTCTATTACAAGAAGTGAACTTTTAACAGAAAATTCCACAAATGAATTTTTAAAATATAGATAGATTTTATGCACATAAATGTATGTATGTACATATTATACACATATGCATACCAAACATATAGTATGTGGGTTTTTGCTTGTTGGTTAGTTTGTTTTTTGAGATAGAGTCTCTCTCTGTCACCAAGACTGAAGTGCAGTGGTACGATCTTGGCTCACTGCAAATTCCGCCTCCTGGGTTTAAGTTATTCTCTTGCTTCAGCCTCCCAAGTAACTTGTATTACAGGTGCCTACCATGACACCCAGCTAAATTTTGTATTTTTAGTAGAGATGGGGTTTCACCATGCTGGCCAGGCTGGTCTTGAACTCCTGACCTCAAATGATCTGCCTGACTTGGCCTCCCAAACTTCTGGGATTACAGGCATGAGCCACTGTGCCTGGCCGGTATGTGTTTTTTAATGGCATAAGTAAAGGTAATATTTATACAGCTCTGCTGTAACAACAGGCAAAACGTTTTATTTCTTTAAAAAATTATGTATTTTTTTCTTGTTCTTAAATAAAAAATAAAGCAGGCTTACTACAGGTATCATTACTCAAATAGAAAATATTTTTTAAATTCTATAATCCAACCATTGAAAAAGAATGAAAGCATTTTAGTTTATTTGGTTTACTCTGTAATTTGCAAAATTTAAAAATATATACATACTTACAAAAACAGTTTTGAATCATGCTTTCTTTACTTAACATTATATCATGAAATAGCCTTCTAAAAATGTCAAATTACTATTGAACAAATTCCATCACATGAATACACCATAATTTATTCAATAAATCTCCTAAAGTTGGATATTTGGAATTTTTTCTCTGTGTTTGGCTGTAATAAATAATACCATGATGAACATTCTTGTACATAAATCTTTAGTTCCTTCTCTAATTATTTACTTGGGATAGATTCCATGAACTAAAATGTTGGGGTCAAAATGAAGCCATTTAAAGTTTAGGATTTCAGTGATATAATCCATAAAACAGGAATAATAAACTATGGCCTTTCCTTCAGTCCACAGTATAAAAGGGTCATGGAACAGTGATTTATTAACATAAACCAGAGACTAGGAATCCAACTGTGAAGTTATCTCTACATGTGCAAATATAGGTGGGGGGCAGAGAATACACAAAGGCCCTGTTACAGAAATAGACCTGTTCATGTTTATTTTTTATTTGGTTCACCATCTATGAGTCATAGCAAACCCTCTTTTCAGGTAGAATGTGACAGAATGTTCCAAAGAGAGCTATGTGAGTGATTCCCACTTTCTACAAATGTATAGCAAAAGGAGAAATGCAATTTTAGATTATATTTACTGGAGCATACATCTAATATAGCATTCAGTACTCATTTATTGAAATTTACTGCATCCCCAACCCTGGGCTATCTTTAATACTTTGTTGTATATTTTGTTTCTTGCCCTTATAACAATTTTAAGTATTATCTACATTGCATAGATAAGGATGTTGAGCGAGAGTATTAGGTAAATTGACCATGTAAACAGATTACTAAGTAAAGAATCTTATTTAAACACTCATTTGTATGATCCCTAAGCAATTGTTCCTAAACTCAACACTGCCCTTCATGTTTATAATATTTCTAATCCCACATATAAGAGCCTACTGAATGAAATCGTATAGACATAGGAATTAATACCTTCTTCCACTCTAATAAGCTTCCAGTGTGACTGCTAATTCATCATCATTGTCCGTCAAGCTATGCTAGATCTTCTCTGTAGGCTTGGCACTGCAGATATCACCCCATCCTGTTTACAGTGACTCAAAGACCGAAGCAAATGCATATGAATTGTCACTTTGGAAACTTCATGCTGGAAAGGGATTCGGAGTATGGCATTCATTTTAAGCTACAGCCTTGGAAATGTGGAGCTGTCTTTCATTTCCCTCATGTGTAAGGGAACCATTCTCAGTAACATAGGATCAACTGTCCTGAGAACAAGAAACTGCCACCATTCTGTGAGAGCTTTGCTAGGTGAAGATTTTGTATGAGCTGCCAAATGCAGAGAAACTATGTGGATCTGAACTCCGCTTTCTGTTTTTAAATTTAATTTAATTTTTATTTTTTAGTTGATTGAACTTCAGAATTTTCATTCTTCTGAATTTGTCTTTCAGCATCTTTCTCTTGGCCAAATACATAAGAAGTGGGTTCTTTCTCTTCTTGTTCCTCTGCTGTTTCTCTTCTCTATCATGATAGACCTCTATTTCCCAGCTCTCTCCCTCCCACCTACCCACCTACATATCACCTGGGGTTGAGGGATAGGTTGCCTTTTTCTTTTTGGCTGAGTTACTCAGGCACACCCCATGAATGATACTCACATGCAATTTATGAATACAGCTTTTATATGCCTCTCCTGTCTTAATATGCACCGTCTCTCCTTTAGTAAACAAATTTTACACACCTACTTTATGCCTAGGTTTCTCTTCATAGCTTTAGATTCTTTCCTAAGTCATTCCCTTCCATCTTTCTCCTCCATATAGATATCTGTGTTTCCCAATTATTTTCTGAATATCATAATTTGATCTGTTGTAGATGAAATATGAATGTTTTATAAGTGCTATGTTTCAAACTCATTGGATAGTTTCAATATCCATTAGCATGCAGTAAGTGAATATAAACGTATCTATCTAAGCATTCACCTACCTAGGTTTACCTAGGTACACAGGTAAGCATTCACTTATGTAGGTAAACCTAGGTAGGTGAATGTTTACCTATTGTTGATAAACATTCATAAGGCAAAACCCTTATATATTCAGAATATAAATGTTAAATTCAATTTTATATTTTGTTAATGCTTACTATATGTGATGAAATGTGCTCAGCATTGGCCACGCAAACATCCACAAACGAAGAACAACATTCAGTGAAATGAAGTGATGTGCCCACAGTCATGACAACTGGGGCTTTGTAGATGTGGTCTTACATCTCATTTAGGCTTTCAGAAATATCCACTGCAATCACTTCCATACCATAGTACATTTGCTACCTCTGTCTCTCTGCCACCTAATTTTCACAGTGAAATCCTTGGAAGTGCAACTCAAACATCACCTCTCTTTGAAGGCTTCTTTTACCATTATCCCTGCACATTGAGATCAAGCAGACACATCTTTCTTTCTTTAACAAAGCACGTCATGCTAGTAGAGTAGTCACTATATTATATTCAGCAGTGCTTGCTCTCTGTGTCATTCTTTTTGATCAGTCTTTATCTTGCTCATCTTGTACCCAACTTCTCTGGCAGAGTAATGCCTAACAGATATTTGCCTGGATGAATGATCAGTTAAACAGTACTCTAAATTTGAAATCTATTGAAGAAAGACATTACAGTTATAGTCTCTACCTTTGAGGTTTAGTGCAATATCTGTCTGACCAAAAAAACTCAAAAAGTAAGTTCACTTTTTGAGTTATATACCATACTTCTCTATTCAGTCAAAGCAGTTGACTATTCTTATTGGTATTTCTTTCTCATGGCTTATGAATGCTGTTTGAAAACTCGTTCTTTTATTTTCTAGTTTAGCAAGCTGATGAGTTTGATAAGTGAGGCCTGAATTCAAACATTCTCGGGTAGAAGCTGATAGCATGATCCTAGACAAAATAAATGGTCTGCTTCAGTTTCCTCACCTCTGAAACAGGGTTAATATTGCCCACATGCAGAGTTTTTGAATGTCTTTAAATTTTAAAACAAGCAACACTCCCGTTGTGTAGAGTAAAATAATGGCCCCTCCAAGATGTCTACATGCCAATCTCTAGAACTTGTAAATTTGTTGCCTTCACAAAAAGGACTTTACAGATGTGGGTATGGTTAAGAACCTTCCTACAGGATGAAGATCCTGGATTATCTGGGTGGCTCTGATCTAGTTACAGAAGTTTTTAAAAGAGGACATCCTTTATGGCTATGGTAAAAAGAGATGTATAACAGAAGAATGGCCAGAGAAACATTGCATTGCAGACTTTAATGATGGAGGAAATGTGGCCTCTAGAAGCTGGAAAAGGCAAAGATGCTGATTCTCCCCTTGATACTCCAGAAAAAAAGTACAGTCCTGCTGATGTCTTGATTTCAGCCTGGTGAGATGCTTGTTGGATTCTGACTATAAGGTAACATATTTATATTGTTTTAAGCTATTAATTCGTGGTTAACAAATGTTTATTCTGGTCCTATGTAAATACTGCTTAATCATACGGACATAACAATAATGTCAAGCATTTAAAGCTCACAAAAGGTTCATTAACTATATTTTTGTCAAGTTTGACTGTTCAAATAAACAATTGCTTGAGTTCTTGGAAGGAAGACTTGCTCAACGACCATTTCAAGTTCTTTCTCTTATGATGTGCACTAGGAATTGGATGAAAAATTAGTAAATTCAAAAGAACTGTGTTATGTAATAGCTTATATAGTACATATTAAACTATAATTATTTGCATTATTCATTCACTTACCATTCCACAAATATTGGTTGAGAACTTTCCAAGGAAAGAAAATATTCAAAATGGAAAAATGTACTTAATAAACCCCTTCTGCCCACATGAGACATTCAAGCCAGCAAGGACAAATAACTAAAATATAACACCCAACAGCTTGAAGTTCTAAACTCTGCCTTATCCCACTATCGTAACTCCAGGTCTCAGCACAGACCCTGGCATATAGTAGGTCCACACAAAGAAACTGGGAACTTTGCTGAATTGACTGTTATACTAGTAATAATTTAATAACTTACAAAAGGGAGGATCAGCAAAAGCTACATAGAAGAAATACCATTTTAAATCATTCTCAAAGGCCAAGAAAAAGGGTATGCTTAAAAACTGCATATAATTGAATTTCAAAAACGGGAATGTGTATGAACAATGAAATGATGAAATATAGGGCCAAAGAGTGAGTTGCAGAGAAATCATAAGAATTCTGATTTCTAAAACAGGGTTTCAGCACTAGAAGTCTCAATGAAGTTTTTAAGTAGCAACAACAAATCACCCTTTCCTCAAATTTGACTGGATTAAACAAAGTTAAGCAGGTCTTTTCAGTGCAGGATTTTTTAGGCTTCACTAGGCTAATGTGTCTTAAGCTTTTTAAGTAAGGGATAACATGTCTCTATCAGTTACCTATTGCTCAATAACGACCTATTTCAAAGCAATGGCATTAAATAATGCTTTATTACTTCTCATAACTCTGTGTGCTGGCTGCTGTTCTGGGCTTACTCATGTTTCTGATTTTGGCTGGTGGATGGGCTGGAGGCTGAGTTCACCTTCCACATGTAGGGTTTTATTTGTTCTGTTGTTTATTTTTGTTTTCTTATTTTTGTTGTTGTTGTATTTTTCTTTTGTTTCTTTGATTTCTCAGGCTTCTTCACATGATGGGGGCAGAAGCATTCCAAAACAAGAGAGAGTAGAAGGCCCAAGGTTTCTTGAGATCCAGGCCTTGATGTCCCATGGCATCATTTCTACCACATTGTATTGTTCAAAATAAGTCACAAGGTCAGCCCCAATTGGAGTGGCAACTTTTATTGCAAAGGAGCAAGCATACAAGGATGAGAGGAACTTCCAGCCACATTTTGTAATGTTAGTTTAGTTAGATCAGTTAGTTCCCAAACTAATGTAATCATTAAACTTTTCTCTTTTATATGTACCACCTGTTAATATGCAATTTATTAATGTTGATGTAAGTCTTTGAGTTATGCATTAAGTAGTTTTATAACTAGGGACAACTGGAGTCTTTAATTAAGCATTCAACTTTAAAAGGGACACATTTTTATAACATATAGCTTTCTGTTTTGGAAAAGACATATGAGAGTATTTAAGCGAGGAATAGAGCAAAGTGATTTAATAACAGATTATCAATGTAGCTCAGATGAGTGCAAAAGAAATCATTTATTCAGGTTAAATGATAATGTGATGAGAAAGGAGAAAGTAAAGGTATATTATATTCCACAAATAGAATCTGTATAATCTGATCAGCCACTTACGCTATAGTTGAGCACAGAGCAAGGCAGGATTTAGTGAAAAGAAAAAAAAAAAAAAATCAAGGTCCGTCCCACAGATTTGAGCTTTTGGCAATTATCACAACAGTGAAATCATGAACAAAAACAGAGGAATTAAACATCAGATACACAATAGTAAATTTATTATGTATATTTTAGGTTTGGAATATTAGTTAAGCTATCATGCAGATATGTTCAGTGGAGTTTTTTAGTTGCAGGACTGAGATTCTGGAAATATATTAGTTTTGAGGAATTCAAGAAAAAGCTCTACATATATTCCTTACATGATACAATGTTAAATGTGACGAATATAGATCGTGTCATCTCAGAGCTTATAACTACTCATGCAATTAAAATGCATTGTGTTAAGACTTAAGGACATATAAGGTGCTTTTGGTAAAAACCCCCTTCAAACTACATATTAGAGTGTGGCGGTGGCAAGGGGAGCATGAGATGTAAGACAGAATGTATGGTTTGTAGGAACTAAAATGTAGAAGCACATGTATGGAAAAAGTAAGCTCCTCTTTTTGCCTGTGCTTTCTCAATAAATGTACTGTTTCTAAAGGCAAGGCAGATTTCAGTCCTTGAATCATAATCCTGTAATGATTCGTTCCTTATTTTGCTTATTGAGAAAAACACATCTTCACGTAGCCTAAAAGGTTATACATGATCTTTCCCCCATGGTACCATTTGACCTCATCTCTTACCACCTTCTCCTTGTTCTGTCCCTTCCAGCCACAATGGCCTCTTTGCTATTCTTCAAATTCTCCAGGCACACTAGCCTTAAATTATCTGTAGTAACCCTCCCCATTTAATGGAATACTCCTCTTCACCTAACTGTTTGGCTAGCTCTATCACTTCCATTAGGTTTTTGCTAAGTATTACACTCTTAATGAAGCTCATGCTGTCCATTCTATTAAATTTTTGCAACTGGAACCCCTACTTGCTCTCCCTATCTTGCCCAATAGGCTCTATTTTTACCCCATAGCACTTGTCCTTTCTAAAATAGTTTTTTCTTTGCTGTGCCTGCACATTGTTCTTTAACTTTTTGTCTCTTTTCACTAGAATATAAGGTCCATGTGGACAGATATTTTTGGGGTTTGCATATTCACATATCCTATGCACCAAGAATATGCCTGGCTCATAGAGAATATCCAATTTTCAATTAATATGTGTTGACCAAATACATTTTATAGCACTTTTTGGTATGGGAAAAAAGCACATTGCATCCTGACATCATAATCCTCAGTGAAGCACTGTACTTACAGAATTCAAAACCAGTTCTTCAATTTGACATTTAAGACTTTAATGACAAGCACACCCAGCTCATGTTTGTAATCCCAGCACTTAGGTGGAAGGATCATTTGAACCTAAGAGTTTGAGACCATCCTGAACAACATAGTGAGACATTGTCTCTACAAAAAGAATAAAAATCGTATTGGGGCATGGTAATTTTAACTTTTGCCTACGTCCTAGCTATGCAGAAGGCTGACATGAGTAGATTATTTGAGTACAGGAGCTTGAGGTTGCAATAAGCCATGATCATGCCACTGAACTTCAGCCTAGATGAAAAAGCAAGACCCTGTCAAAACAAACAAACAAACAAACAAACCTTCTACCATTTGGCACAATTTAGAGAAATTTCTGTAGCAATACCTTGGTTTCCTCATCTGGAACAAGCAGCTACTACTGGCCTGCAAGGTTATGGGTCGTGTTCAGTAATAAAATATAAACCACTAAAAGTCATGGAACCAACCCAAATGCCCATCGATGATAGACTGGATAAAGGAAATGTGGTATCTATACATCATGAAATACCATGCAGCCATAGAAAGGAATGAGATCATTTCCTTTGCAGGGACATGGATGAAGCTGGAAGGCATCATCGTCAGCAAACTAACACAGGAACAGAAAATCAAACACCACATGTTCTCATTCATAAGTGGGAGTTGAACAGTGAGAACACAACGATGCATGGAGAGGAACATCACACACCAGAGCCTGTTGGGGGTTGAGGGTAAGAAGAGGTAACTTAGATAAATAAACAAATAAATAAAGTTAGTTTAAGACTTTTACACTGCCAGCATTCCAGATTTGGTAAAATTAATGCTTTTATAAAGATTCCAGATAAAATAATTTTCTAATGTGTAAAAATCTATCTGTCTATCTACCCATTTATCTATCTATCTATCTATCTATCTATCTATCTATCTATCTACCTGTCTGTCTGTCTGTCTATCTATCTATCTATCTATCTATCTGGCACTAAACAAAAGGCCTTGAACACAGTGAGTGCTTAAGACACGGTCAGTTTTATTATTTCCATTAAAATTAATACCATTCTTTATTATTGTCATTGTTAGTAGCAGTGGGAGTAGTACTATTATGTCAGATTTAACTGCATCTCCTCACATAGCTGGTCTAACTGTGTGATAATCTAGAAGAACTGCTATTAATCTCGAAGCTGTCTATTTCTCACCTCTAAGCTTCATTCATCCTGTTCTTACAATAGCCAACAGGGAGTGTCAAAGGATCTCCCTTTATCGCCTACATATGTACAAAATCTCTTCGTAAATAAAATTTCCTGACATGCCTCTTGATATTGCTACTGAATACCCACTCACTCGCTACATCTAGAAGTGAATTCTCCTTCCCCATATTCCCATGCATGTTGTCTATATCTAACTTGCTGGAGTATGGACCTTTTCTCCTCTAGAAGACTTTAAACCTCTTGAAGGTAGAATCCAGTCACTTAAATTCTGCATTCCAGTGGATGCTTGGTGAATACACACCTTACTCACCCAATTACAAAAAGAAACTGACTCTACTAGTCAAAGGCATAGTTAAAACGAAGGCCACTTCCCCTAAATCTGCTCAAATCAAAATCTGATAGTAAAAAATAATTTCAGAAGGTATATAAAGTAACACATTATTAGTTCAGTAGAATTAAGAATAAAGAGAATTAGGATTAAAGGCACAAAGCCTTAATGTTATGAGTAAAGAGTACATTATCATTAAATATTTCAGATTTAGATAATTTAATGGGAAACCAAAAAGATGTGCATATGGTTAGCTTAAACACTATTTACATGCTGTAACAAAAAGAAAATTAACTGTTTTTATCAAAACACCTCACTTCATAGGCAATTTACTCTCAAAATAATTTGCATAATTTCTAGAAATATGCAAAATGAGCTTAATATGCATTATTCATCATGATCTCAAAAAGAGCTTTTGGCAATTTGCTACACTGATATTCTTTCTCATTTGTAATCCTTATCTGCAAAAAAATTAATATTCATCAGTCATAAGATTCTAGGAGTTGGTGATAGCAAATTTTCAAGGAATGTGGGTTTTAGAGTCATCAAATATTTTCCTAAAGGAGATGCACATAATGCACCTCATCCTTTAAATCCATCAGTTAATTAAAATAAAACCATCGAGGTGACTTTGATAGAAACAAAATAGGCCCAGGAGAGGGAAAAAGAGAAATAAAGATCTCAAGAATTCGGGCAGCATGAGATATGGAAAGTGAAGACTGGAAGCATAAGGCGTGGGTGCCTCTGTCTCTATTGATAACCTTCAGCTTAGCAAACTGAAGATGTTGAGACAATTTTATTCATAAAAGTGATAATGTTCAGTTAAATAATATTTATATCAGTACAAATATGAAACCACTTATATTAAATGAATTAGATACCTCTTTACATACATCTACTTAACAGAAGATCTTTCAAACATGTTTTAGTTGAATTTCTTTTTTCTTTTACCACCTCACCCTCTTAATTATATTAGTTTTTGTTCTGAGTTTTCTGAATTCCTTGTATATTCTGGATTCTAAGCCCTTGTCAAATAAATCATTTGCAAATATTTTTCACATTCCGTAGGTTGTCTCTTCACTCTATTGAAATTTTGCTTTGCTGTGCAGAAGGTTTTTAGTTTGCTTTAACCCAATGTGTCTATTTTTGCTTTTGTTATTTGGGCTTTTGACATCTTTTTTTTTTTTTTAAATTGCATTTTAGGTTTTTGGGTACCTGTGAAGAACATGCAAGATTGTTGCATAGGTACACACATGGCAGTGTGGTTTGCTGCCTTCCGTCCCCTCAGCTGTATCTGTCATTCCTCCCCATGCTATCTCTTCCCACCTCCCCACCCCCGTCCCTCCCCTATTTCCCCCCTACAGACCCCAGTGTGTAGTGTTCCCCTCCCTGTGTACATGTGTTCTCATTGTTCAACAACCGCCAATGAGTGAGAATATATGGTGTTTGATTTTCTGCTCTTGTGTCAGTTTGCTGAGAATGATGGTTTCCAGGTTCATCCATGTCCCTACAAAGGACGTGAACTCATCATTTTTGATGGCTGCGTAATATTTCATGGTGTATATGTACCACATTTTCCCTATCCAGTCTATCATTGTTGGGCATTTGGGTTGGTTCCAGGTCTTTGCTATTGTAAACAGTGCTGCAATGAACATTCGTGTGCACGTGTCCTTGTAGTAGAATGATTTATAATCCTTTGGATATATACTCAGTAATGGGATTGCTGGGTCAAATGGGATTTCTATTTTTAGGTCCTTGAGGAATCGCCACACTGTCTTCCACAATGGTTGAATTAATTTACATTCCCACCAACAGTGTAAAAGTGTTCCTATTTCTCCACATCCTCTCCAGCATCTGTTGTTTCCAGATTTTTTAATGATCGCCATTCTAACTGGTGTGAGATGGTATCTCAATGTGGTTTTGATTTGCATTTCTCTGATGACCAGTGATGATGAGCATTTTTTCATATGTTTGTTGGCCTCCTGTATGTCTTCTTTTGTAAACAGCCAATATCATACTGAATGGGCAAAAACTGGAAGCATTCCCTTTGAAATCTGGCACTAGACAAGGATGCCCTTTCTCACCACTCCTATTCAATATAGTGCTGGAAGTTCTAGCCAGAACAATCAGGCAAGAAAAAGAAATAAAGTGTATCCAAATTGGAAAGGAGGAAATTAAATTGTCTCTATTTGCAGATGACATGATTGTATATCTGGAAGACCCCATCATCTCAGCCCAAAATCTCCTGAAACTGATAAACAACTTCAGCAAAGTCTCAGAATACAAAATCAATGTGCAAAAATCACAAGCATTCCTATACACCAGTAATAGACTTCAAGAGAGCCAAATCAAGAACGAACTGCCATTCACAATTGCTACAAAGAGAATAAAATACCTAGGAATACAACTAACGAGGAACGTAAACGACCTCTTCAAGGAGAACTACAAGCCATTGTTCAACGAAATAAGAGAGGATACAAACAGATGGAGAAACATTCCATGTTCATGGTTAAGAAGAATCAACATCGTGAAAATGGCCATACTGCTCAAAGGAATTTACAGATTCAACGCTATTCCCATGAAGCTACCAATGATCTTCTTCTCAGAACTGGAAAAAAACACCTTAAACTTCATATGGAACCAAAAGAGAGCCCGCATAGCCAAGTCAATTCTAAGCAAAAAGAACAAAGCAGGAGGCATCACACTACCGGACTTCAAACTATACTACAAGGCTACAGTAATCAAAACAGCATGGTACTGGTACCAAAACAGAGATATAGACCAATGGAACAGAACAGAGGCCTCAGAGGAAATACAACATACCCACAACCATCTGATCTTCGACAAACCTGACAAAAACAAGCAGTGGGTAAAGGATTCCCTGTTTAATAAATGGTGTTGGGAAAACTGGCTAGCCATGTGCAGAAAGCAGAAACAGGACCCCTTCCTGACACCTTACACCAAAATTAACTCCAGATGCATTAAAGACTTAAACATCAGACCTAGCACCATAAAAACCCTAGAAGAAAATCTAGGCAAAACCATTCAGGACATAGGTGTAGGCAAGGACTTCATGACCAAAATGCCAAAAGCAATGGCAACAAAAGCCAAAATAGACAAATGGGACCTAATCAAACTCCACAGCTTCTGCACAGCAAAAGAAACAGTCGGTAGAGTGAATCGGCAACCAACAGAATGGGAAAAAATTTTTGCAGTCTACTCATCTGACAAGGGGCTGATATCCAGAATTTACAAAGAACTAAAGCAGATCTACAAGAAAAAAACAAAAAAGCCCATTCAAAAATGGGCGAAGGATATGGGCTTTTGACATCTTATCCACAAAACCTCTCCCAAACCAATGTCCTGAAACACTTCTCTAGTGTGTTCTCCAATGTTTCTCCTAAAACATTTCTCCAATGTGTCTTTCATTAGGTATTAAATGCATTTTGACTTGACTGTTTTATATTGTAGAGATACATGTATACTTTCCTTCTATGTATGTATACACAGTTTTTCCCAGCACCATTTGTTAAAAAAACTGTTCTTTCCCTAATGTAGATTCTTGGTACCTCCATCAAAAATTGGTTGCCTGTAAATATGTGGATATATTTCTGGGTTCTCTATTCTAATCCACTGGTCTATGTGACTGTTTTTATACCAACACCATGCTGTTTTGATTACTATAGCTTTCTAGTATGTTTTGATGACAGGTAGTGTGATGCCTCCAGGTTTTTTTCTTTTTGATTATCATTGCTTTAGATATTTTGGGGTCTTCTGTGGTTCTATGTAAATTTTAAGAATTTGTTTTTCTATTTCTCCAAATAATGTCTTTGGTATTTTGATAGGGATTACATTGAATCTACCGACTGCTTTGGGTAGTATGATTATTTTAACAATATTAGTTCTTGAAATAAATGAACATAACGTATCTTTCATTTTTTGTTTTCTCTTCCATTTTTTTTCTTCAGATTTTATTTATTTATTTTTTGAGATGGAATTTTACTCTTTTTGCCCAGACTGGAGTACAATGATGTGATCTTGGCTAACTGCAACCTCTGACTCCCAAATTCAAGTGTTTCTCCTTGTTCAGCCTCCTGAGTAGCTGGGATTACAGGCACACACCACCATTCTAAGCTAATTTTGTATTTTAATTAGACATGGGTTTCACCATATTGGCCAGGCTGGTCTCAAACTCCTGACATTGGGTGATGCGTCCGCCTGAGCATCCCAAAATGAGGTGAGATTGCAGGAGTGAGCCACCACTCCAGTCTCTCATCAGATTTTTATAATTTTTGTTTAGAGATATTTTACCTTATTAGTTAAATTTATTCCCAGGTATTTTATATTATCATGGCTATTATAAATGATGTTACTTTCTTGATTTCTTTTTCAACAAGTTCATCAGTGATATATAGAAATGCTAGAGATTTTTGTATGTTTATTTCTATCTTGGGACTTCACTGTTTTCATTTATCAGTTCTAAATATTTTTAGTGGAGTGTTTAGGTTTTACTTTACATAAAATTGTCATCTGCAAGCAGGGGCAATTTGACTTTCTCTTTTCCAATATGAATGCTTCAATTTGTTTCTGTTGTCTAATTGCTTTGTCTAGCATGTCCAGTAATAAGTTGAATGAATGGGGAAAAGTGATCATCCTTTTCTTGCTATTTTATAGAGTAGCTTTCATATGTAAAGATTATTCTGTAGATGCGTTCTATAGTGTCCATTGAGTAAGGTGTTTTGGATTAGGTTCTGGGTAGGCATAATAGTGTAATCTGTATGTAATTAACATCAGTATTGTCTTTGAGTCCCTTAGTGACTGAGACTGTAGGTATTTGTGGAAGAAGTGGCATAGCTTTCTTGGGGGTGGGCGCTACAAGGAGGGTCAGTTTTTAGGACCTGAGAGGCTTGCCCCTAGCACAGTGGCTCTGCCAGTAGTGAAGGTAGTGGTTTAGGTTATAGCAGGCCTAGGCAGGCTGGTCTTTATCACTGGGGGGCGGGAGTATACATGACACACAGCACCTTTGCAACTAAAGGGGACAGGATAACCAAAGGAGGCAGGTGACTCTTGGTCCAGGAGGGTACATGTAATGCATATCAGTTCTGCTGCTGGTGGAGGTGGGATCACCAGTGTCACTGGTTGCTAGGCAACCAGTTCTAGGACCCTAGAGTATACATATTGCTCCCTACATTCCTGAAGGCAGCTTTTTCACTGCACTGGACCACTTGTTTAGGGTACTATGTGGGTTCAAGTGCTGATACGGCCTTGAATCCTGGTGTCACAGCTGTACCACTGATTTGTCTGAAATCATGGCACTGCAACTTTCTGGGTGGGCGCAGTGAGATGACAGCAGGGTCACAGGGATGTGAAAATTCAGGAGCTGTTTTCCCCAGGGCAGGATGTAGTCTAGCAGTGGTTCTCTTCCCAGAATGCCTCCATGTAGTAGATATTTTGGTCTGAAGGATTTAGGGAGATTCAGTTGTTGTTTCTTCTCTAGAGCAATGCAGTAGCATGGACACCAGGTAATTCACTGTTCTTGCTCAGGGCCCGTGAGAACTAGGCATCCTCCATGGAAATGAGAGCTGTTGGGATCTTCCTTTACATTTTCCCTTCATCTGTGAGTCCCTCTTGCTTCTGAGTTGATACTTGCTAGGTGTTTTGGTTTCCCCTCTGTGCACCATTCTTTAAGTGTCTTTCATGCTACATTGCAGTTTTCTTCCTTGGTCACTGTACTTGAAGTGCAGTTATTTATTTGCTGTTTTAGTCTTTATTTGTGGAAGACACAAGTGTTGAGCACTTCCAGTCAGCTATATTTGTGATGGCACCTCCAACAAAAATTATAATAATTGTTCTATTTGAGTAGTGAAAACATTATAGTAGTCTTTGATCTACAGGAGATACATTCCAAGACCACCAGTGAATGCTAAAGCCACAGGCAATACCAAACCCAATTTCCTTCAATTGGAACACATTTCTGTTCATATCTTCCACACACAAATTTAAAGCCTTTTCCATCTTAACTAAGTACTTATTACAAACTGTGGCCATAATTTGTAAAGATTGATGTTTGGCAACAAAACTAGCAAAATTTTCTCTTTTCAATTTCACAATTTCATGGCTAAAAGATTGGTTCTTACCAGAGATCTTAGCAACCTCAGCATACAATTTTTTTTTTTTTTTTTTTTTTTTTTTTTTTTTTTTATCACTAAGTCAAGAACTTTCATCTTTTTATTTAACGTAAGCACTTTGTGGCTTTTCTTTGGCACATTCAAATTGTTAATATTACCTTTGTGGCCATATTAAGCAAAATATAAGTTGTTTAAACACAAGCACTGTGATCCCATGACAGCTACCAAGTGACTGATGGGTGATGTGTAGAGGCATACGTATGCTGGAAAAAAAAGTTAAGTCACATTGCTGGTGGACAGAGAGGGATAATGCAAGATTTCTTCATACTCTTCAGAGCAGCACACAATTTAAAACTTATGAATTGCTTATTTCTGGAATTTTCCATTTAATATTTTCATACCATTGTTGACCACAGGTAACTAAAACCACAGAAAATGAAATCACGAATAAGGGAAAACTACTGTACTAGTATTTTCTCCTTTAATTTTTCTGTGTTTTATATATTTTTTCTACAATAAGGATGTGTTACATTCTCAGCAGAAATTTTATACAATTAAATTTTTACATGAAGGCAGATAAACAATTACTAAATATAAGCTTGGCTTAGTACTGAAGGTATCTGGACATTCTCAAAAGAAAACTTACATTTTAATTTAATGTATTTATTAACTTACTTAATTTTTTAAAAATTTTAGGATGAGATGTTATCTGACTATTGAAACAAGTAAACTACGAGGATATATTATAATTTCTAGAAGGCCAAGGCAACACAGAAAATATATTTGAAAAGTAACCAGCAGACAAAGGGCCTCCTTAGGTGCCAAATGTTTTCACTTGATCTCCTTTCCCTCAGTAACCTCTGGAGGTCTCGTCTAGCTGTATCACTTTTCATTTTATCAGATCTTGTGATTAAATATTAAATATTAATTGGAAATATAAAAAGGCAACTATAATAACAATAGGACAGTTTTATTCATAACAAGTAGTTTTAAGTGGAAAACATTATTTTAATGTTCAACTTAAAAAAAAAAAAACGATTTGAAACTCTTCTATGCAAAAGTTAGTTAAATTTAACCAAAGTGTCCTGATTTCAGTACTTGTTGAGTTGTTTTCTGACTTAGTAACTCAAGATGGGTCACTCAACCTCTTCTAAATTTAATTTACTCATCACCTTAAGGAGCTAGAAAGATGAACTGTAAAGGATCATGACATGATGTAAATGAGATAAAGTAATGTGTCTAATAATAATATCTTACTGGTTACTGGATTGTACAATATAATTATGAACTAATCACAGTATTTTTGCTATATTTACTTTTAAATTTTTTGTTTGTTTGTTAAGTGGAACTGCTGGTGTTATATGGAGTTCCTCTTTTAGGACTTCTTTCCTTCCTCTCCCTTTGTGTGACTGTCTCTTCTTCTTTTTCTCCCCATGCTTGTCCCTCTTTATCTTTTTTCATCCTCTACTTTGATCTCGTTATAAAGACACACACAAACAATCATTATCAGTATTGTCTACTCTATTTGACTCAAACATGCTCTATCTTCCCGTATTCTATGCTCCTCTGCTACCCTGCCCCACAGACACATGTATTCACACAGATGAATTGAGAGACAAGGGTAGAAATGATAGCTGCAACTTAGTCTTGGTCTGTCCCTCAGCTAGCCCAAAGAATGTTTTGATCCCAAGCTGATAACAATATGTAGAAATAAATCTATATGAGTTTCAAGTGAGGAAGGAAATTTAGACCCTCTGCCTTCTAATATTCACCAGTTAAGATGGTCTACTTATTATGAATCAGGAGCATTTGCATGAAGTGAAAACTTGTTGAGAATACACATTCTCAAACTCCAACCTGACCTGCTGAATCAGACACTCAGGGTGGGCTGCAACAATCTGTACTTTAAGCAGTCCTCCAGGTGACTGTGATCATTCTAATCTGAAGAAGTTCTGGGCTAGAGAAAAGTCCCATTTTCTCCATGCCCTTTCCTTAAGATTGCCAAGGCAGATCATTTCCTAATGACTTATCCTGTCTTGCTGAGAAATAGGTTGCCAAAACAGTGACCACAATCAGTGATTTATTAATTATGGAATAGAGTCCTTCTTAGTTACAAGTTTCTATAGAAAATTGATGAAGAGTATATTATGTTTGTTTCACCAAAATATGTAGAATATTTAGGAGAATTTCAGTTAGAGTTTTGTGCTTACCCAGACTTCTCAGAAGGAGGTAAACATAAAACAAACAAATAGGGTAGCAGTCTTCAAGTGAATTATTTGATTATTTATTTCAGCATTGTAAACCAGGAAATCAATCAAAATAGCAAAAAACTCTTAGTCTTCATTTACATATTCATTGGATTTCAACATGTGCAATGATCTTTAAAAACTCCAGTAATGGCTGGGCATGGTGGTTCACGCCTGTAATCCCAGCTTTTTGGGAGGTCAAGGAGGGTGGATCACAAGGTCAAGCGATCAAGATCATCATGGCCAACATCGTGAAATCCCGTCTCTACTAAAAATACAAAAATTAGCCAGATGTGGTGCTGTGTGCCTGTCATCCCAGTTACTTGGAAGGCTGAAGCAGGAGATTCACTTGAACCCGGGAGGCGGAGGTTGGAGTGAGCTGAGATCATGCCACTGCAACTCCAGCCTGGCTACAGAATGAGAGACTCCCTTTCAAAAATTAAAAAAAAAAAAAAGAAAAAAAAGAAAACTCCAGTAACATAATGAGATTTATTTTTTAAAAGAACCTGTTTCTTTTTAGTTGAACTGTAGTTAGTAATCCTTCTCCCAGTAAGAATAGATGGCTCAAATTTTTCACATCTGCTTGATTCATCAAAAAAAAAAGTAGAATGTTAAGTCCCGGGAAAGCAAAAAGATTTTTTTTTCTTGTTCACTAATGTATCCTAAGCACCTAAAACCATGTTTGGTATAATTTAGGTGTTTAATAACAATTAATTAAATGAATGGTTGAGTAAAGACAATATTTATAGAAACTGTTCTTATCTCTTGTTTCTTTCCCTTACAAAAAGTTGGTTTTATGGGTATTTCATCAATGCAGTTACATGAGACCTGATGCTTAGAAGGGCCCCCTTTTTGGTTTAATGCTCTAATATACGTGACTTGACATTCTTAATGATTTTATCTTTGACAGTATGTTTTATGAATGAAGTACTGTGGGACAATAGAGAGTGTACATGAGCAGAGGATGTACATGAATATGACTGTCCACCACTACTTGCCAGTCCACTTGAATATAGTATTTGCCATGCACCTCAACCCGCACCACAAGCACAGAATTCCCACGGACCTATGATGTTGGGGAGCTCAAGTTTCCTAGCAAATACAAGGTGTGTTACTTTTATGCCAAGTAAATGAGGCACTGACGGCCCAAAGAGACCATGTGTCTTCAAACGAGAACTCTCTTCTATCAAAAAGGAAGCAATGGCATTCTAAGAAACACAAATGACCAAGAAATTCTATCATATTCTTTCTTATTCCATTCCTTACTCACAATAGCCAGCCACTTATGATGAAAATCAGGATATAAAAAGAAAGGAAAAGACAGGGAAATCCATAGTTTCTTTTTTTGAAAGTCTTTCTTAACAGTATGCTGAAGATAGAGAGTGTTGGTAGAATCTTTGTTTGTCAAAAAGTGAAATAAAAACAGTTGAGTTAGTTTTGTGTAGCATTTTCACTGTTCTGATGAAAATGGCATTCATATGCATGTATGACCTACAAAATATATATGATGCAATATAGATGAATCCACATGTGAACCAAATGTTATTACATTTCAGTTAAAACTGGCACTATATACTATAACATGAAAAAAAATGTATGCTAATATTTTCAAATGGTAATTTTTGTTTATTTAGAATGACAATAAACAGCAAATAAAAATACTATACATGTTGAGAGGGATATTGTGAAAAAAAGAAAAATGCTCTATATTCTGATACTTTTAGCTCAAATTTTTCTGCTATTTAAACAAAGGATGTTGCATTATTATTTACCCAGTTATGTAACTGGCTCTAGCTAGCCATAAGTACTACCTAAAGACTCACACAATGAATATAACCCTCAAGATATGCTGGTTCTCTCGCTAGTGCTTTATCTTTGCATCTGTCATTCCTGCTGTCTCAAAGCCAACATGGGAAACACTCAATTTTGAAATCAAAGTGACTTGATTGATATACTGACTTTTTTTTTTTTTTTTTTTTTTTTTTTTTTTGAGATGGAATCTCACTCTGTCACCCAGGCTGGATTGCAGAGGCAGAATCTCAGCTCACCGCAACCTCTACCTCCCGGGTTCAAGCGATTCTCCTGCCTCATCCTCCCGAGTAGCTGGGACTACGGGTGCGTGCCACCACGCCCAGCTAATGTTTTGTATTTTTAGTAGAGATGGGGTTTCGCAGTGTTAGCCAGGATGGTCTCGACCTCCTGACCCTGAGATCCGCCTGCCTTGCCTCCCAAAGTGCAGATATTACAGGCGTGAGCCACCACCTGACTTCTATTTTTAAATGTGAAACTTAGCCTTTACCTTTTCTTAGCCTTTACCTCCATATTTATGAATGGGGCTTACTAACACCTACTTCTTAGATAACTGATGAGAATAAAATATTTTCCTTTTTTTAAATGAAAGAAAAAAAGAGAGAGAGAGAAAGAAAGGGAAAAAAGAATGAAGGAGAGGAAGAAAGAAGAGGAAGAGGGAGAGAGAATGGAAGTGCTGCTTTATTGCCCAGGCTAGAATGCCATCTAAAAATTGGTATTGAAAACTTCTTCTATACCAATAATTGTGCTTAATAATGGAGACAGGAAAAAATGAGGGAAGAAAATAATAAACAAGCAGCCCACCAATATTTCATTTAAACCTGTAAGTAGGTGTGATGTGGTGCTGATAAGAGTGTATATTTTGTGTATTTAAAGTGGAGAGTTCTAGAAATGTTTATTAAGTTTACTTGTTCCAGATCTGAGTTCAAGTCCTGGATGTCCTTGTTAATTTTCCATCTCATTGATCTGGCTAATATTGATGTTGAAGTCTCCCACTATTATTGAGTGGGAGTCTAAGTCTCTTTATAAGTCTTATGTATCTGGGTGTTCCTGTATTGGGTGTGTATATATTCATATTGTTACCTCTTTTCGTTGCATTGATCCTTCTATCGTTATGTGATGTCCTTCTTTGCCTCTTTTGATCTTTGTTGCTTTAAAGTCTATTTTATCAGAGGCAAGAATTGCAACTCCTGCTTTTTATTTATTTATTTATTTTTGCTCTCCATTTGGTTGGTAAATCTTTCTCCATCCTTTTGTTTTCAGTCTTTGTGTATCCTTGCATATGAGATGAGTCTAGATGCAGCATACTGATGGGTTTTGTCTGTGTCTTTTGACTGGGGCATTTAATCGATTTAAATTTAGGATTAATAATAATATATGTGAGTTTAATACTGCTGTTTGATGTTAGCTGGCTGTTTTGCCCATTAGTTGATGTAAATTCTTCATTATGTTGATGCTCTTTACTTTTTGGTATATTTTTGGAAAGGCTGATACTGGTTGTTCCCTTCTATGTATAGTGGTTCTTTCAGAAGCACTTGTAAAGCAGGCCTGGTGGTGATGAAATCTGGGAGTACTTGCTTGTTCACAAAAGATTTTACTTTTCCTTCATTATGAAGCTTAGTTTGGCTGGATATGAAATTCTGGGTTGTAAGTTCTTTTCTTGAAGGATGTTGAATATTGTTCCCCACTCTCTTCTGGCTTGTAGGTTTCTGCTGAGAGATCTGCTGTGAGTCTGATAGGCTTCCCTTTGTGGGTAACCTGGCCTTTCTCTCTGGCTGCCCTTAGTATTTTCTCCTTCATTTCAACCCTGGTGAATCTGACGATTATGTGCCTTGAGGTTGGTCTTCTTGAGGAATATCTTTGTGGTGTTCTCTGTATTACCTGGAGTTGACTATTGTCCTGCCTTGTTAGGTTGGGAAAGTTTTCTTGAATAATATCCTGAAGCATATTTTCCAGCTTGGATTCATTCTCTTTGCCACATTCAGGTACACCTATCAAACGTAGCCTAGGTCTTTTCACATAGTTCCATATTTCTTGGAGACTTTGCTAATTCCTTTTTATTCTTTTTTCTCTAATCTTGCCTTCTCATTTTATTTCACTGAGTTGGTCTTCAACCTCTGATATCCTTTCTTCTGCTTGATCAATTCAGCTGTTAAAACTTGTGCATACTTCACGAAGTTCTCATGTTGTATTTTTCAGCACCATTAATTCACTTATATTCCTCTGTAAATTGTCTATTCTTGTTAGCATTTCATTAAACCTTTTTTCAAAGTTCTTAGTTTCTTTGCATTGGGTTAGAACAAGTTCTTTTAACTCACAGAACTTTCTTATCAACCACCTTTTGAAGCCTACTTCTGTATAGAACGAGTGTTCTCCATCAGGAGAAATGAGAATAAAATATTTTTCAGGAAGTTAAGATAATATGTAAAGAACTCCTGCTACATGGCTTCAGTGCCAGACAGGTAGTAGAATGGTTTGGCATTATGGCATCAGCCAGTAGGTAATGTTGAGAATAAAAAGAAAAGAAGAATAAAAGTAAAAAACCAAAGAATAAAAGAACAAATGAAAGAAAAAGAATGGAAGGAAGGAAAGAAGAAAAAACAAAGGAGAAAAATACTATAGTGGTAAGCCATGATCAATGGCATACAAGTTTAAAAATCTTTAAAGCATTAAATTTGACTAAATATTTCTTTTTTATTAATTTTTATATTTGAATATATAATTATATATGTATTTATTTTTAAATTTATTTATTTTACTTTAGGTGCATACTCTATCTGACATTTCTCCCCATATTATCCCTCCCCACCCTCCCCTCCCTCCCCACTCCCCTCTGTCTCTCCCCTACCCCCCCAACATCTGCTCCCAGTGTGTGATGCTCCTCTCCCTGAGTCCACGTGTTCTCGTGTTCAACACCCACCTATGAGTGAGAACATACTGTGTTTGGCTTTCTGTTCTGGTGTCAGTTTGATGAGAATGATGGTTTCCAGATTCATCCAAGTCCCTACATGTTTGACTAAATATTTCTACCATAATGGCTACAATTTAAAAGACTGACAAGACCATAAGACCAAGGGTTGGCAACACTGTGCCCTGACGAGAATTCTCATACACCACTGTTGAAAATTGTATAGCTACACTACAATACCATTTCTGGGAAAAATTAAGAAATATATTCATTGAAAAGAAATTACAACATAGGTCCACATAAACACTTGTGCACCATATTCATGTCGGCTTTATTATGGTAGCCAATACCTACAGGCAACTCAAGTGGTAGTGGAAAAATATCCTCAGTGAAAATGAGAATTAACTGTTGATATAGGCACAACCTGGATAAATCTTAAAATCATTTTGCTGACTGATTAAAACTATACATAAATAACAGCATGCTACATGATTCCACTTACACAAAATTATATAACTATAACTATATAACTACATATGAAATACTTTATCTAGAAGTATACAGAATCATACTAAGTTATAGTGACAAAAAGGAAGATCAGTGGTTTCCAGAGGCCAGGGGTCGAGGGCAGGAGGAACCTCCTGGAGAATATGGGAATGTCCTGTCTCTTGGTCCATCTGTCAACTCTAAACAAATTTTAATTTTACATGGCTGCAGTTTATTTTATGTACATTAAGTCTTAAGTTGATGATAAAGCAAATAATTGGGTGAGAAAATAAGGGCCAGAGAGAGAACTCATGAGCTTAGCCACACTGCAGACCAGAAGAGGAGCTGAAACAAATTCCCAACCTTCCTGCATCCTCAGAATAAACAACAAAAAATATTTTGTTGTGTTGTTGGTGGTCAGGCAAATTATATTTTAAGAGGGTTTATCTCACAGGTTGGCAGTTTGCAGTCTGTAGTGCAGGCAGCAGATGAATGTTTCAATCCTTTTTTCTACTCATCACAATTCCACTTCTACTACAACCTCTTTATGTGAAAAATAGTTTATTTAGAAGCCCCACTAGAACATTCACATATTTGGTCAAAACTTCTTCACCTTTTTTTTAAAATTATTGTACTTTAAGTTCTGGGGTACATGTGCAGATCATGCAGGATTGTTATATAGGTATACACATGCCATGGTGGTTTGCTGCATTCATCCCTCATCCTTTAAATTAGGTATTTTTCTTAATGTTATCCCTCCCCAATGCTGCCATCCCTTGCTATCCCTCCTCTAGCTCTTCCATCCCCCAATAGGCCCTGGTATGTGATGTTCCCCTCTCTGTGTCCATGCGTTCTCTTTGTTCAACACCCACCTATGAGTGAGAACATGTGGTGGTTTTCTGTTCTTGTGTCAGTTTGCTGAGAATCATGGTTTCTAGCTTCATCCATGTCCCTGCCAAGGACCTGAACTCATCCTTTTTGTGGCTGCATAGTATTCCATGGTGTATATGTGCCACATTTTCTTTATCCAGTCTATCATTGATGGGCATTTAGGTTGGTTCCAAGTCTTTTCAATTGTAAACAGTGCTTCAATGAACATTTGTGTGCATATGTCTTTATAATAAAATGACTTACAATCCTTTGGGTATATACCCAGTAATATGATTGCTGGGTCAAATGATAAATTTCTGCAATCTACCCATCTAACAAAGGACTTATATCCAAAATCTACAAAGAACTTAAACAAATTTATAAGGAAAAACAACACCATCAAAACGTGGGTGATGGATATGGACAGACACTTTTCGAAAGAAGACATGTATGCGGCCAACAACCATGAATAAATGCTCATCATCACTGGCTAGAGAAATGCAAATCAAAACCACATTGAGATATCATCACATACCAGTTAAAATGATGGTCATTAAAAATCTGAAGGCATTAGGTCTAATGTTTAAGTCTTTAATCCATCTGGAGTTAATTTTGGTGTAAGATGTCAGGAAGGGGTCCTGTTTCTGCTTTCTGCACATGGCTAGCCAGTTTTCCCCACACCATTTATTAAACAGGGAATCCTTTCCCCATTGCTTGTTTTTGTCAGGTTTGTCGAAGATCAGATGGTTGTAGATATGTTGTATTTCCTCTGAGGCCTCTGTTCTGTTCCATTGATCTATATATATCAGACCTAACACCATAAAAACCCTAGAAGAAAATCTAGGCAAAACCATTCAGGACATAGGCGTAGGCAAGGACTTCATGACCAAAATGCAAAAAGCAATGGCAACAAAAGCAAAAATAGACAAATGGGACCTAATCAAACTCCACAGCTTCTGCACAGCAAAAGAAACAGTCAGCAGAGTGAATCGGCAACCAACAGAATGGGAAAAAAAAATTTGCAGTCTACCCATCTGACAAGGGGCTGATATCCAGAATTTACAAAGAACTAAAGCAGATCTACAAGAAAAAAACAAACAAGCCCATTCAAAAGTAGGCTAAGGATATGAACAGACACTTTACAAAAGAAGACATACAGGAAGCCAACAAACATATGAAAAAAAAAATGCTCATCATCACTGGTCATTAGAGAAATGCAAATCAAAACCACATTGAGATACCATCTCACACCAGTTAGAATGGCAATCATTAAAAAATCTGGAGACAACAGATGCTGGAGAGGATGTGGAGAAATAGGAACACTTTTACACTGTTGGTGGGAGTGTAAATTAGTTCAACCATTGTGGAAGACAGTGTTGCGATTCCTCAATGACCTAAAAATAGAAATCCCATTTGACCCAGCAATCCCATTACTGGGTATATATCCAAAGGATTATAAATCATTCTACTATAAGGACACATGCACACGAATGTTCATTGCAGCACTGTTTACAATAGCAAAGACCTGGTACCAACTCAAATGCCCATTGATGATAGACTGGATAGGGAAAATGTGGTACATATACACCATTAAATATTACACAGCCATCAAAAACGATGAGTTCGTGTCCTCTGTAGGGACATGGATGAACCTGGAAACCATCATTCTCAGCAAACTGACACAAGAGCAGAAAATCAAAGACTGCATGTTCTCACTCATAGGTGGGTTTTGAACAATGAGAACACATGGACACAGGGAGGGGAGCACTACACACTGGGGTCCGTTGGGGGAAATGGGGGAGGGACGAGGGGATGTGGAGGTGGGAAGAGATAGCATGGGGAGAAATGACAGATACAGGTGAGGGGAAGGAAGGCAGCAAACCACACTGCCATGTGTGCACCTATGCAACAATCTTGCATGTTCTTCACATGTACCCCAAAACCTAAAATGCAATAAAAAAAAATCTGAAGGCAACAGATTCTGGAGAGGATGTGGAGAAATAGGAATGCTTTTACACTGTTGGTGGGAGTGTAAATAAGATCAAGCATTATGGAAGACAGTATAGCAATTCCTCAAGGATCTAGAAAAGTTCACTTTTTCCAGATGGTTGGCTTACTTGTCTGGGATCCTGAAGCACTTTTCACATGCTTTCATTTGAGCTTTTATCACAGATACTGGAATTAGAAATATAGAGTCTGAAGTTTTGCTGTACTGTTTATTATTGTGTGATGCTGAATGAGTCATTAACTCTTTGGATTTTTTTTCTCTATAAAGTGAAGAAAATTATAACAATAATAATGATACCATATTAGTTCTTGAGAGGTGACATTAAATATGAAAAGTGCTAGGAACAGTTCCTGGCATGTGGTAAACAGAAATCAGTAAGTATTTTTTTCATTTTCATTATGAGCATTATTATTTTGGACTGCTTCTTCTCATGCCTATCTTTCCCATTATTCTAAAAGTCGCTCCTGGGAAGTGAAGATGTCTGGCTCTGTCTGTCCCCAGCACCTGAGCTGAAGTTCTCTTTAAGTGCATAATGAATAAGAGAGTCGGTGAGTCAGAAGCTGGGCATTTATTCACAGTTCCTTCTTACTTGATGGTGACTAATGTGAACCTAGTCATGCTGACCTTCACAAGCACCAAGGAAGAGGAAATATCTTTCCTCTTTTCTTTGGAAGCAGTCAAGCTTAACCTTCATTTGTTAGGCTCTCTGCCAAGAAGAAGGAAGGCACAAAAGAGTACTTTATCCAATTTATGAAGGCATAGTAAAAATAAAGTCTCCACAGAGATCTTGAAGGCATGGGGCTCCTGCAGCTGAGGCAGCAGTGAATAACCAACCTGGTAGATGCTCCAAAGCCCTACTCAACGCGTCACACCAAAGCACTAGTGTTAATGCAGAGAGAAACAGAGTGGTGTGTGGATTCTGCATTTGCCCTTTTCAAAGAACAGAATTAATCAGGAAAAAGCTATAGTTCATGCCGTGCCATTTCCAAAACACAGCAAATCCGGGTTAGGCTAGGAGAATAATGGGTCCTAAGGGAAGTAGCAGTAGGTGATGTGTACCTGGGGAATAATCTAGGGGGAAGTTACTGCATTTCTCATGGTACATCCAAAGGATGTTCAGGATTTCAGTATTGCTCTGCTTGGAGGTTTATGCCTTTCAAACATTAATTTGTTCAATCACTCTATATTTTGTAAATATTAAAAAAAAACTCTGCCCATTGTAAAACACGTGGAAAATATTATCAAAAATATAGCTGACCTGAATTCAGAAATAACCACTTTAAATTTTGCGTTATATTCCTAAAGTTTCTAGTAAATTGATATTTATGTAGCAAGGAAGAAATTAACCAAGGAATTCCCAGACTTTACATTTTCCTTGCTTGCTAAAAAGAATTTTGTCTGGGAACACACATTGATCTTCCACTTCTTGTGTTCAGCCTTCCAGAGAAAGTCCTTCTATCTCTAGGTGGGCCCATTGGGCCTTAGGTGATACTAATTAGGAAAAGTGGAAGGGTTACCAGAAGAAGCTTTGGTTTGGAGAAGGTTATATGTTGAAGAGAATATTCTGGAAAATTGATGTGAGAGAAAGCTGAGGAATGTGCAGAAAGAAAATGAAAAGTGAAAGGGAGCTTTCAAAAAAGCATTGTTAGGTAGAATGATGTATCTGTATGGTATTTGAGAAAAATACGGAAAGTATTTGAGTCATTGTAAATTTTTTTTTGGTTGGCAGATTATGTTTTGTTGACCAATAGCTTGTATTTCTAATCCTTGCTGCAACAGAACTGGATCTCAGAGGTAATAATATTTTAATGATATAAAAGTAGATATCAATGTGCATACAGTATAGGCACAGGTATAAACATAGGTGGTAAAGACCTAGATATATATTCATATAAGGATCAACATCAATACAAGTAGATGTTGGATAGAATTAGAGGTGAAGATAAAAAGACAGAAAAGGAAACTTTACACCACATCAGATTATTTTAAAAGAGTTTTTCTCAGAGAGTATAAAATAAACATGGTTTTATGTTAATAAATTTTTCAGCTTTTTTTCATAAAATGATCAGACATCCACACAAACCAGTTCAATTGAACAAAGCTTCATTGTATTAACACAAATAAGAAAATAAAAGAGAAAAAATTCAACTACATATATATATTTTTATTTGTATATATGTATGTATGTATGTATGTATGTATTTCTGTTTATTTGGTTCCAAAGCATCAAAAATATATTTTTAAAGGAAGTTCAGTCCACATGGAGATTGAAACTGGAGAGTCATTGAGATTCTCAACAGCTCTGGAATGCTAGCACACAGCCTCTGTGATACCGCCCAGGAGTACCCAGACACAAGCTAGTCATAAACTTATTATCTTTTTTCTTCTTTCTTTCTTCCAATTAGCTGTGAAATCATTACATGTTTCTAGCTTACATTTCTAGGAGAGAAAGAAACTGAATAATCTATAGATCTGTTTGTTTTAGATATTAACTATTACTTCAATTTGAGAGCAGTTTTTCACACAAATTCATGACATGCATAGCTGGCTAGCATAAGGATAAGTCATTGCTCTGGGCTGAGAGAACAACGTTACAAGACAGTTGTATTATTTAAATATCGTACCTTTGTTGTGACTGAAATTAGACAAGAGAAAGAGGTTTTATTGGCTCATATATCTTGGTAGTTCATGGATAGTCAAGGTGTAGGTATGGCTAAATATATGTGGTCAAATCACACTATTAGAAATATATTGATCTTCATTTCCCAATTCTGACTTTATCTGCCTTGCCATTATTCCCAATCAAGCTTTTCCCATGTAATAACAAAAATAGCCATCAGTTCTAACAGTTTTGGTGGGGGCGGGGGGGAATCTTTAGGTTTTCTTTTTATAACATTATGTCTGTAAACAGGGAAAATCCGACTTCCTTTTTTTCCCAATGCAGATGCCTTTTATTTTATTCTCTTGTTTAATTGCTCTAAGACTTCCAATTCTATGTTGAATAAGAAAGTTGTAAGTGAGCTTCCTTACCTTATTCCATTTCTTAGAGAAAAGCATTCATCTCTTCTCCTTTTGGTACGATGTTAGCAGAGAATTGATCATATATATCCTGTACCATGTTGAGGCACATTCATTCTATATAGTAAGTACCTATTTAACATCATTGAAAGATTCTTGAAACTGCAACTCTTTGTTGCTGTTGCTGTTTTATTTATTTATTTGTTTATTTATTTATTTATTTTTTGAGACAGAGTCTCACTCTGTCGCCCAGACTGGAGTGCAGTGGTGTGATCTCAGCTCACTGCAACCTCCACCTCCCAGGTTCAAGTGATTCTCCTGCTTCAGCCTCCTGAGTTGCTGGGACTCCAGGTACGTACCATCACACGCAGCTAATTTTTGTATGTTTAGAAGAGATGGGGGTTTACCACGTTGGCCAGGATAGTCTCCATCTCTTGACCTTGTGATCATCCCCCCTCGGCTTCCTAAAGTGCTGGGATTACAGGCGTGAACCACCATGCCTGGCGAAATGACAGGTCTTCAAATAATGTAATTTTGTTCAACATTGTTATAACTTTCATAAGAAAAAAATGGTTTTCCTATATGTCATTTCATTTAAAGTCACAGTTCCCAAGAACCAATCAATGCCATTAACTGAGAACTTATTATACCTAATTTGAGAATTTTTGTCACAAAGTGATGTTAAATTTTATTAAATGATTTTTCTGCATCTGTTGAGACCATCATATGGTTTTTGTCCTTATGTTGTGTGAGGTGTCACATTTATGGGTTTGTGTATGTCGAACTATCCTTTCATCCCTGAAATTAATTACACTTGATTATGTTGTATAATCTTTTAAGTGCATTATCGGATTCCATTTACTAATATCTTGTTAAGGATTTTTGCATCTGTGTTCATCAGAGACATTTACCACCAGTTTTTTTTTTTGTTGTTCTTGCTGTTGTGTCCTTATCTTGTTTTGGTATTTGGGTGATGCGGGCTTCATACAATGAGTTTGGACAAATTCCCTCCTCCTATTCAATTTTGTGGAATAGTTTGAGGAAAATTTCTATTAATTTTTGTTTAAGTGTTTTGTAGAATTCAGAAGTGAAGCCATTTGGGTCTAGGTTTTTCTTGGTTGGGAGATTTGTTATTACTGATTCAACCTCATTACTCATTGGTCTGTTCTGGTGTTCTATCTATTCTTGGGTCAATCCTGGCAGGTTATATGTACCCATATATTTATCTATTTTGTCTATATTTTCCTTGTTGTTGATATATATTTGTTGATAATAGTTTTTAATATAATTTTATATTTCTGTAGTATCAGTTGTAATGTGTTATTTTTCATTTCTGATTTCACTTAATAACATATTTGGGTCTTCTTTCTTTTATTGCGCTCAGAGTAGTAGAGAGTAGTGTACTTGTCACCAGAGGATGGAAAAGGGATGAAGTGGGGGAATAGGGAGAGGACGATCCATGGATACAAAATTACAGCTAGATATGAGGAATAAGTTTTCATTTTTCTATAGTAATATAGAGTGACTACAGTTAACGATAATTTAGTATATATTTTTTTCAAACAGAAGAGATCATTTTGCAACTTCCCAACACAAAGTAATAATAAATGTTTGAGGTGATGGATATGTTAATTTCTCTGAATTGGTCATTCACATTGTATACATATATTGAAATATTACTCTGTACCTCAAAAATATGTACAAGTGTTATTGTCAATAAGAAAATTTAAAAGCCAAAAAATGGCCATCATAAATGTTAGGCATTCAGTGTACCAGGAGAAAGATGAACCTCATTGGGAAGAGATTGTGCTTTTCCTTTAACTACAAAAGAATTCCTGTGCTTGCTTCTGACTCAGCCAGCTTGCTAAGTTATAGGCATACTTCTGAGTCCATAAATGTAGTTTGGGGGAGAAAGCAATCATACTGACCAAACTGGGGTTCTAGGAATGGGTCAGCCTCACCTAAGTCACATGGGGTCAAAGTCAGGGAAGTAAAGTTAATGAATAATGGACAGAGATAATCAACAGAAAGGAAACAGCTGGGCCAGTGACATTTAATCAAAAGCTATTGGCAAAGGTGTGGTTAGTATCTGGGAAGAATAGTAAAGAATGGTGCCATGATTCAGGGATTATCTCAGAGGGTCATCACCACTTTTAGGGCCAGTTAGGCAAAAATGAAGCAGTTCTGGAATCCAGGAAGAGCTCTGTATAGAAAGGGATGCTTGAGAAGAGGAGCGTGACAGTCTGCCAATTTTAATAAGTGGCACAGTCAACCAGTGATGACTTGACAGGACAACCAATGATGACCTGACAATGTTGGTACAAATTATCTGAACTCACTCCTCCTATTTCCTTTTGTTGCCTCCCAACTCAACTGCAAGCCACAGAGCAAGATAGCTGATTGCTGATTACTTTTACTTCTTTTCTGTGTAAAGTAAGATAAGATCATCTCTACAGATAATAATTTCACTTGCAAACCTTCAAATTCCTCTCAGTTTCTACAAAGCACAGAACCATAAGCACATACACATATATATTTATGTTTGTATTCAAAATATGCATACAGAATTGCATACATGAATACCTAATTATTTGTATGTGTATGTCTCACAAAACAGTCATTTCATGTATATCGCTCTGTAAGTTTCTATTAATATAATAAATAGTAGAAATCTTTCCAAGTTAATATATTTCTATTTCTATTATTTTATTGGAAATACAAAATTCAGAAAGAATTTTGAATTTCAAGCCATCATCCTCTTGAGAGACTTTTAGGTTGTTTCTGAGTTTGTGCTATTACATACATAGCAGTTATATATTCCCATATACATATCATTATGAATTTGGGGGTAGCTGAGTTATGCTTATACGAAACTTATGATACTATCCTTCACATAATCCTCCAATATTAAATTTTGCACATTTAAAAATGAAATATAGTGCTTTCTCTACTTCGCAAAATCTCCATGTTTCCCATTTGTGTTAGTTTCTTGGGCTGCCCTAACAAACTACAACAAAATTAATTCCTTAAACAACAGAAATGCATGCTGTCACTGTTCCGGCAGCCACAAGACTACAATCAAAATGTCAACGGGATAGGCTCTTTCCAGAAGTTCTGAGAGAGAAAGTGTTCCATGCCTCTTTCCTAGCTTCTGCTGGCTGTGGGCAATCCCAGGCATTTCTTGACTTATAGCTCCATCATTCCAATCTCTGCCACTACCTTCACCTGAATTTCTTCCCTTGTGTCTATGTCTTTTCCTTTTCTGTCTTTTATTTGGATATCTGCCATGTCATTAGGCTTAGTGAAGGCCCTAAATCCAGAATGATCTCATCTCAAGATACTTCAATTAATTATATCTGCAGAAATTCTACTTATAAATAAGATCATATTCATAGTACTGGGAGTTAAAATTTGAGCATACCTTTTTTGGGAACACAGTTCAAACCCCTACAAAAGCTCACATTTTATTTGACCAGTATAAGTCAATTATCTTTTTATTATTTTTTTATTTTGTCTTTCTTTCACAACTATTGAGTGCTACTGCATTAGTCTGTTCTCACACTACTTCAAGAACATGCCAAGACTGAGTAATTCATAAATGAAAGAGTTTTAATTGACTCATAGTGCTGCATGGCTGGGGAGGCCGCAGGAAACTTACAATCATGGAGAAAGGGGAAGCAAACATGTCCTTCACAAGGCAGCAGGAGAGAGAAGTGCAGAATTAAGGGGAAAGAGCTCCTTGGAAAACCGTCAGATTTCCTGTGACCTCACTAGCATGAGAACAGCCTTGAGGAACCACATCATGATCCAATCATCTCCCAGTGGCTCCTTCCCACAACACATGGGGATTACAATTCAGATAACTCAAGAAGAGATTTGAGTGGTGACACAGAGCTAGACCATATCATTCTGCCCCTGGCTCCTCCCAAACCTCATGTCTTTTCACATTTCAAAACTAATTATGTCTTCCCAGGAGTCCCACAATATCTTAATTCATGTCATCAGCAACTCAGAATCCACAGTCCAAAGTCTCATCTTAGACAAGGCACGTACATTATGAGCCTGTAAAATCAAAATCAAGTTAGTTACTTCTTATATACAATGAGAATGCATGCATTGGATAAATTCTTACATTTAAATTGGGAGAAGTTGGCCAAAACAATGGAGCTACAGGCTCCATGCAAGTCCAAAATCCAATAGGGCAGTCATTAAAAGTTAAAGTTCCAAAATGATATCCTTTTAGTCCATGTCTTACATCCAGGTTATGCTGATGAAAGAGGTGGGCTCCCATGGCCTTGGGCAACTCCAGCTCTGTGGCTTTGCAGAGCACAGTCCCTCTCAGTACAGACTGTTTTCACAGGCTGAAGTGGAGTGTCTGTAGTTTTTCCAGGTGCATGGTGCAAGCTGTCAGTGGATCTACCATTCTGGGGTCTGGAGAATGATGGTACTCTTCTCACAGCTCCACTAGGGAGTGCTCCAGAGGAGATTCTGTGTGGGGGCTCCAATACCACATTTCCCTTCTGAACTGCCCCTGCAGATGTCTATATGAGGGTTATACCACTGCAGCAAACTTCTGCCTGGACATCCAGGAATTCTCAGACATCCTCTGAAGTCTAGACAGAGGTTCCCAAACCTCAATTATTGATTTCTCTGCACCTGCAAGCCCAATACCATGTGTAAGCTGGCAAGGCTTGGGGCTCACATCCTCTGAAGGAATGGCCTGATAGCCACAGCTGGGATGGATGGCACCAAGTCCTAAGATTGAACAAAGCAGCAAGGCCCTGCATCTGACCCATGAAACCTTTTTTACTTCCTAGAACTCCTGGATTATGATGGGAGTGGCTGCCATGAGGCCCTCTGACATGCCCTGGTGATATTTACTCTATTTTCTTGTTGATTAACATTTGTCTCCTTGTTACTTATGAAAATTTTTGCAGCTGGCTTGAATTTGTCCCAAGAAAGTGGGTTTTTCATTTCTGTTACATAGTCAGAATGTAAATTTCCAAGTTTTTATGCCTATTTTCCTTTTATACATAGGTTCTCATTCCAAAGCATCACTTTGTCAATGCATAAAACCGAATGCTTTTGAGAGCACACAAGTTATGTCTTGAATGCTTTGCTGCTTAGAAATTTCTTACTCCAGACACCCTAAATTATCTCTCTCAAGTTCAATGTTCCACAGATCTGTAGGGCAGGGGTGAAATGCCACTAGTCTCTTTGCTAAAGCATACCAAGAATCACCTTTACTCCAGCTTCCAACAAGTTATTCATTTCCATCTGAGATCAACTCTGCCTAGATTTTGTTTTCCATATTATTATCAGTATTTTGGTCAAAGCCATTCAACAAGTCTCTAGGGAGTTCCAAACTTTCCCACATTTTCCTGTCTTATTCTGAGCCCTCCAAACTGTTCCAACCTCTGTCCGTTACCCAGTTCCAAAGTCACTTTCACATTTTCTGTTATCTTTATATCACTGTCTCACTATCTCAGTATTAATTTACTCTATTAGTCCATTCTCACACTGCTGTAAAGAACTGCCCATATAAAATCCTCAATTCTTTAACTTTTACCTTATAATTTAAGTCTAAGTAAGTCATGGAGCATAAGTAGTCTTTGCAGATAATATTAAAACAGTTATTATACCTCTCTAGGTCTTTCCTATATTGTTTTTATATTTTGATTATCTTTGGCAAGCTTGCATCAAATAGTTTAAGATCGCTAAAGTAATAAAAAGCTGTGTATATAGATACCTGTAATCTTTTACTTGTATCTTTACAATCTGTCTTCACAGAAATATTTATTTCCTTATAGAAAAAAAAGTAAAATATTTATGTCATTTCATAATGAACCACTTAAATATATAGTCATCTTCAAAAAGGAACTAGAGTTATAAATATTACAATGAAATGCTTCCCCATTTTCTGAGTCTTTCAGCTTTGTTTCTTGCTCTGTTGAAATGTCCTTCAGTGAAATTGTCATTTTCCCTAACTTTGTCCAAATCAGATTGCAAGAGAAAAACAAAGTGATGTGAACGGGAAGAAGAAATTGCCAATATAGCAGGAAAATAAATCCAATCAGGACTCAGGGTAATCCTTGGTATCACCTATAGTATCTCTGTAATCATACTGATGTAGAAATTAAGTCTCTCAGAGGTTAGACAGATTGCCTGAAGTTACATCGCTTCAGGAAGATCGTTAAAACCATAACGAAGAATATCTTTCTTAGAGAGACAACTTGGCATAGAAAAAAAGATTATAGGTTTGTAATCAGTCAGGCTGGGCATGTATCCTGACTTTACCCATGGTAGTACAAAGACAGACACTCTTGACATCAAACTCTACATCTTCATTTATTAATGCTGAATTATAACATCCTTAACTTCAAAGCCTGAATTTTCTCTGAAAAAGAATAAGATATTATCTATTATGGGATACAAATTGCTCTAAGGAATAGATTAGGTTGTACATTGAAAGTGCGTAGCACTGTGCCCAGCACCTAATTACTCTCCAACAAGTATTAGCTTCCTTCCCCAATCATTGATTAAATCAGTGCACAGTGGCTCTTTAAGAGTCAGATTATTTACAGGAATAATGCCTCCATCCCATTATTTGAATGCCAGGCAACAATGGCTGAGATAGATCCAGAACCTACCTAAACAGACAATATAATCTTGAAATTATAGGACCAGGGGAACAGGCATGGGAAAGTTAGGTTATTCTATTCTCCTTCTTAACTAATGTCTAGGAAACACTCTTTTTTCCTCCTCAGGCATAAAGCTTGAACAAGACTTTTCATTTTCCATAATTTCCAGAGAAACCTACTGGGTTGCAGTGGGAACTATCAAAAGGAATTAAATTGCTATATTTTCCAGAGTTAAGAAATAAATGGAGAAGAAATGTATATAGAGACCTTTTTTGATATTTGTGTTTTTTTCCAGGTGATTAGTATGCAAAGGTCTTATGTAATTCTGCTACAGTATCATTTTCAAACATTCACTTAATATCTCTGTAGCAAGACCTAGGAATGTATTTGGCTCCCTGTGGCATTGCCTGAGACTAACCTTCAGGTTAGGCACCCATTGATTTTAGCTTCCATTGTTCTGTGAAACACATCTGGGTCTTTAATTAACAATTCTCTAAGTTGGAGACAAATTTGCTATTGCTTGAACGTGTCTGATGGAAAGCACAGACATAATGCTTATAAGATGGTGGGGAAAAACTAATTGAAAGTAAGATTATAAATTACTCTTGGCTCTAGGTTTCCCTCAAGCTATGGAAAACAAAAACCAATTATTTATCTTTGGAAACAGAATTACCTTTTTTTTTTCCTGTTATCTAATCAATGCTTATTATTCCTCTCAGCCTGGTTCTGTAGTTGGTTAGGGAAGTTGAAAGCAGACCCCACTTTTCTCATGCAATCTGTCTCATGTTTCTTCATGTCTTTTGGTTTCAAATTTTTCAAAAATTACTCTTGTTTAGCACACAAAAGCCTTCAACATGTCAGACAAAACTGTTCAATACCTGTAATTAGTGACCTTGTTTTATTTAAGTTTCCATCACAGAAAGAAAATTGATTTTATTAACCCTCCTTTTTCAGTAAATGACTGTGGGATATGAAGCATCTGCATTGTGCATTTTTAAGTACATCTTGAAAATTCAGAAAGATCTAGAAGTAATCGCATGCAAGCGCACATGCAGTTGGTATTGTGTATTTTGCAATAATGTTTGGGGTTTTACCTCTGTAATATGAATGTACCTTTATCTTATGTATGTTGTTTGGTTTCCAGTAATTCACTTGGACACTTCGAATATAGGTACAATAGTACAGATTCGAAACACTTTGAAGTATTTTACTACAAATACAAGGTTAGGTTGCGTACATTTTCTGCTATGATTAGGGGAGTTTTGCAAATCAGCATTTCTCTATTTTAACTCTACACAACAGGCAAACTCTCTAAACACAAAGAAATGAAAAAAAAAAAAAGCCTATTCTTGCACTCTTTTCTTTTACTTTTTTTGAGATGGAGTCTTGCTCTGTAGCCCAGGCTGGAGTGCAATGGCACGATCTTGGCTCACTGCAACCTCCGCTTCCCAGGTTCAAGAGATTCTCCTGCCTCAGCCTCCTGGATAGCTGGAATTACAGGCACATGCCACCACACCTGGTTAATTTTTGTATTTTTAGTAAAGAAAGGGTTTCACCATGTTGGTCAGGCTGGTCTCAAACTTCTGACCTCGTAATCTACCTGCCACAGCCTTCCAAACTGCTGGGACTATAGGCGTGAGCCACTGCCCCCGGCCTTTCTTGCACTCTTTACATATTCTTCTCTATTATCATCTCAGGCCATTTACAACCCAGAAGCTGAAATTTTCAAAGCTGGCTTCCCAGGCACTGTGTGACATAAGTCACTTAACATTCCTCGGTTTCAGAATCCTCACCATGAAAATGAAGAGGCTAAATCAGCCATAACACAGGGTTTCATTGCTGATCCTCCAGTATAGGGGTCCTCACTCCCTGGGCTGTGGGCTAGTACCAGTCCATGGCCTATTAAAGGAACCGGACCACACAGCAGGAGGTGAGTGTCAGGCCAGCAAGCATTACTGCCTGAGCAGAGCTCTTCTGTCAGATCAGCTGCAGCATTAGATTCTCACAGGAGCGCAATCCCTATTAAGAACTGCACACTTGGGACCTAGGTTGAATGCTCCTTACAAGAATCAAATGCCTGAAGATCTGAGGTGGAGCAGTTTATCCTGAAACCATTCCCCCACCTAAAAGTGTCTTCCACCAAACCAGTCCCTTGTGCCAAAAACGTTGAGGACCCATGCTCCAGCACACTCCTCTAATCATGCCAATCACACTGCCTTTGAATAAGATGCCTTTTTGTTCCCCTCACTGGACTGAGGATTGAGGGACAACAGGTAGAACTTTCCAGTGATTTTTTCATTCTATATGCATCCAGCTTACCTTCTCCTCTCCTGGCCTTAACACTGTCCACCTTCCCTAGTGTCCTTCATCTGATGCAGCATGGGAAACATCAGGAAACACACAATAAACTCTTGTGAAATGAATGGTTTCAGATAACTCTTCCTCATGCAGAGATTCAGTTATTGGGGTGTTTCTATGAGGCCAGTGTCCCCTCTCCAGAAACCCAGAAAGAGAGACTAGTGAAATACAGAGAGCAAGTTTGACAGGAAGACTTCATTTCCTCTTTTGTTTTGTTTCCTGAATATTGTGAATATCTTTACCTCTCTCTCTACTGTTTACCCAGTTTTGGCCAAATGCCCAAAAGTCCTATACATCATGCCTGTAAAATGCTAATTCAGAGTCATTTTTCCCAAGGGAAAGTTAGGAGGAGATAATATTCTTTCACTTCCCATGAGATAAGGCACTGAGGACAGCTTTTATGATTAACAACAGACCAGTTTCTTTACCCATCCCTGGTCTCTTTACCCACAGACCAGTTTCCAACTTCTCAAGTTGTTATTTTTAGTCTAGCAAGGATTTCACCAGTTCAGAAATTGGAGGAAGGGGCCAATGTGAAAAGCCCAGTAGTGCCAAACATCTCAGATTTCTTCCTTCAAAACAAGACAAAAAAATCAAACGAGTTGGATGCTTGCCTCAATTGTTTCCTTTTTCTAGACTCCAGTACCCACAGGTGGTCAAAACTCTATTGGAATTATAGAATATCTCTGCAAAGACCAGAAGGACCCAGTGGTCCTGTTTTCCCTTTATGTGGGTGAAACCACTCTGCACACAGCCTCCTTACTATTGGAAAGGGAGTTAAATAAGAGAAAACATGAAAACTGCTGGGGTTTGAAGGACTCAAACATTTACTTCTTTCTTTTTTCTTGTGTAAACTACAGAATCAATTGAGAAATAGAGTTAGAAGTTAGATATTAAATTGTTAGGTCAGCAGAGAAATGGGATTCCAGTCTTTGAGTGGACTCTCTAACTCAAGTTCCATGCCATGCTAGGAAGAAATGAACCATAAAAGTTCGTCTTTTATGTCCAGCGACGTGACACTGTACAGCGGAAGCATGGATGAGCAGAGAAGTGTGCTCCCTGCAGGTTGGCATTTCCTACCAAGAAAGAGTGATTATTGGTATTTCTCAGACCCCTAGAAGGAAACAAAATCTACTCAAGAGAGCTCACACATAAGGATTTTAATGATAAAACTATCTGTAGAGGTGAGATCAGTGTTTGGGAAACAGGATGACAGCTGACCCAAAGACTAGCAACAGTGAGAAACTGTTACCACCATAAGGGCTTAAGGGACAAGAAGAAAATTATGTGCCTGGAATGCAGTAAGGACTGGGGCCTTAGAATAAGAGCCACCTGTGGGAGATATAGCTGTAGGAAAAAACATAGCTACTTCTAATGAAATGGGACCAAGGCAGGAGGAAAGGAGGTGAGAAACAGTCAAAGAAAATAAATGCTCTGACATACTGTCTCTTGTGTTCCAGTCTCCTTCTGTGGATGTCATTGGTCAAAGCCAACAAAAAGCAAAAGCATCATGTCATCCACAGGGCTCACTGGCCTGCCTTGCCTTCACCTACACTGACACACCGCAGGGTTGAGGAGTGTGAAGAATGGGCGTTGGAAGAGCAAATATGGCTTATTAGAATATTGACCAATAAGAAACGGTACAACCACTGGAAGGAATGGATAAAAGACAAGAAAAATATGGGAGAAGGTATGGGAATTTTAATGGACTTCTGTTTTTTCCACTTGGAAAGATAAAGATCAAGGTGACTTTAAATCAAAAGGAAGAGCAGATAATTCCAATGCTCCAGTTTTCTCCAGACAACATAACTATTCCAGCCAATTGTGACATCTCCCAGGATCTTTCACTGGTCCAGGCAGTTCTGCAGACCTTCTTTCTGCATCCTCAGTCACAGACCTTGAACAGTTCACTTTTTTGTTTCATTACTTCCCTTTACACCATTTGAAGCAGGCATAACTGCTAAGTGCCACCAACAGCCTCTTTCCTTTTGGCTCATGCAAGGCTACTTCTCCAGAGTTGCTTTTCTCTAACAGACCTCAAAATTCATTGCTTCTGTAATTAAGTAGTAAAATGTAGTGGTGAGGAAGTGGAAAATGATGTCAAATGCACATGCTTTCTATAATGTAACTATTGGGTTACATTATAGAAATCATCTAACCCTTCTGAGGCAGGGATCTGCTAGTCAGAAATAACCCCTCTGTGTTAAGGTTGTTGTATGAAGTTAATGAGATAATTACAAGATAATGTATCAGTTTGCTGGGATGCGTATAGGCATATAGTAAAGCCCTTGGATGGTTCATACTGAGTGTCAACTTTATTGGATTAAAGCATGCAAAGTATTGTTCCTGGGTGTGTCTGTGAGGGTGTTGACAAAAGAGATTACATTTGAGTCAGTGGCCTGGGAGAGGCAGATCCATCCTCAATCTGATGGGAACCTTCTAATCAGCTGCCAATACAGCTAGAATAAAGCAGGCAGAAGAAGATGGAAGAGCAGATTTCTGGTCTTCATCATTCTCCCATGCTGGATGCTTCCTGCTCTTGAACATCATACTCCAAGTTCTTCAGCTTTTGGTTTCTTGAACTTATACCAGTGGTTTGCCAGGGACTCTTTGGCCTTTGGGCACAGACTGAAGGCTGCACTGTCAGCTTCCATACTTATGAAGTTTTGGGACTCAGACTGATTCGCCACTGTCTGCCTTGCTCCTCAACTTGCAGACGGCCTCTCATGGGACTTTACCTTGTGATCATGTGAGTCAATTCTCCTTAACAAGTTCCTTTTCATATAAATGTACCTTTTCATATATAGCTTTTGTCCCTCTAGAGGACCCTGACTAATACAGCCCTCAATCTTTATTGTCCCTCACCAACTTTTGCCTGCAGTGTGCCCTTTCCCTGCAGCCAAATCTTCTTCTCTCCATGTCTAGTTATTGTTTTAGAAGTGGATGCAAGATCAGGGGTTCATTACATTAACTTTACATCAGTGGTAATGCTGTGTTACTTTCTTTATATACTTTACATATAAAGTACTTTTTCTATATACTTTCTCTATATACTCTATATACCTTTTCTATATACATTCTCTACATACTTTCTTTATAAACTTCTTTATATAGAGGCATGGAAGTACTAACAGTACTCTGTTAGTATTTTGTATCTTCATGTTGAAAACCAGCTTAAAGTTCCAACCAAATTTACTTATCTTGCTTCTCATTAATCTTTGACAAATTGCAAACCCCAGAGCTTCTATGGGTGTAAAAGAGGCCAGCCAGGCCATTACTCGGGCCTGTTAAAATATGGCCTTACAAGCAGCTTCCTGTGGGCACTCACCCCAGCCAGAAATTCTTTTGATATAACTTATCATGCATTATTTATGTTACTCTGAACCTCTAACGTAAAATTAAGGAATATAATGGAAACATCCTATACATCACGGTGTTGCTCTATCATTCTATGTCTGCCACAAAAATCTTAAAATTATTTCTGTGGAATAATCCTATATACGCTATTATAGCTCAGCCATAATTCCTAGGAATATTTCAATTCTTGGCTTTTTCTTCATCCAGGAGATTTTACTTCCTCTTTCAGTGCCTAAAGTACCACTTGTTCTTTTGATCACAGCATACTTATAAGAACAATTCTCACTTGAAGGAGGAAAGTATGATGCATTACCAGCTTCCATTAATGTAGTCAAGGCTATTTTGTGGGGAGGGATAGATGAGCTTAGAAGCTTCAAAAAATTTTGCCAATGTGTCACTTAGATCTGTAAATTTTCTTGAAACTTTATGTTGGTTGGATTTTATTTCATTCTAACCATGATAGCCATGTGACATAGAGAAAGAATATGGAAAAACTGACTGGAAGTATTTCCAACCCAGTAATCTTAATATTTTGATTCAGCAGTCTCAAAATCATACAACTCAGTTTAAGACTTATCTCAATCTCTAAATTTGAGACTGAGGATAGGATTTAAATAGGAAGTGATCTAAGTGAAATTACATTTTATACAATTTGTTTTTCTCCTATGTAGTATTTAATCAGGTGATCGTCAGTCAAAGAGGGAGTCAAAAAGAACCATGGTTCTGCATCATTTGTTCTGCATCAAGGCAGAAATCATTTTTATACCCTCAAGTAATCTATTCCTTCTACACAGAGCATGTGAATTATTGATGACTCTATTCAACATTTTAGTACTTTGTGGCAGCCAACTAGGTCTTACCAGTTACTTGCTTTTGTTGGCATTAAAATAAAATGCATTTCTCCTACTGAGGACATGTAAAAGCAAATGGGAAATTAATATTTTTTAAAGTCTATAAACAAGGCATCATATGTCAAAAGAGTAAGCATTTGTAAGCCTAGCTGAAAAGATGTTTTACAATAAAACTTAACGTGGCATAAAAAATACAGCTCTGATCTTTTTTTTTTCCTTAACATCTTTCAGGGATTTACTTTTTCTCTACACCATTTTCTTTTTGAAAATATAACTTTATTGTTTTCTGTTTGCTTCTTTATGACTTCTCAACTCTTGACCTTGAGGGTAAACTGTAATATCAGAAAAATCAACCTTTATGCTTCCTACCTCTCACAGGTTCATAAATGGCTCTTGGGTAGCTTTTCTTCTATATATACAAACTCTCAGGTTTTCTTGTGTCTTATGACTGCTCATATGTGCTTGGAGAATATATAAAAAATGAGGAGGTGTTCATTTCTTGTAATAAAAATTATAACAAGTTATAGCATGATTTTTTCCTGGGCTGATACCAACCCTATGAGATACAGTAGCAAAATGTTACTATTGTGATTTTAAAATCAAGAATTTGAGCAGAGATCTTTATTTTTCTCTATTTTCTTTCTTTCTTTCTTCTTCTTCTTCTTCTTCTTCTTCTTCTTCTTCTTCTTCTTCTTCTTCTTCTTCTTCCTTTAGTATTTGTCTAGTTTTCAATGCAATCCTGGCATGAAGATGTTAACCTACCAACTGGGGGCTTGATCTTGATGAAGACCAGGCAACACAGTGTTGATTGCTGGTGAAATAATTGGATAAAAGATCTACATTATGGGCTTAAGAATTCTTTTAAATGCCATTTTATCTATTAAAAAATCTTTCCCCAACAACCTAATTCATTGAAATGAAAGGATTAGAATCACATTTATAACGGGCTAGATTTAAATCAGAATTATGTATTTAGACATTTTTGATCTTTAAGTTACTTGTGAATCATCTCTTTTCAACATGTATTGATTGTGTACATATTACAGGCCAAGCTCTGTGTTAATAACTAGGGATAATGAAGGTAATTCAATCATAACCTTGTTCAAAAAACATTACAGTGATGATGGTAATTAAAGACTGATCAGCCCTTGAACTGGATTGTTAAAATAAGGAAAACCTTACTTACAAAAGTTGGGAATATGTTGCTTTTGAGGGAAAGGAAGACATGTCAGGCAAAGAGAAGGCTTATGCAAAGTACATAAAGCACAAAATAGCTTGAAAGTTACAAGGAACTAACTGGCTCAAGTAATATAGAATAGCAGGAACAAAAACTCCAGAATAGAAATGACTGAGGAAGTCACCCACATTCAGAATGTGCTTGGTCTGCCAGGAGTGATGTGACTAGGTTTATGGAATACATGGTTAATGGATTGAATTAGGTTGAGGGAGAGTGAGAAGAAGAGAATAAGGGTAACGACGATAAAACAAAGTAAGATGTTGACATGCTGAGAGAGGAGCTGGCCAATTTTTATGTAGGACTTTCACAGCAGGAAGGTATTGCTTCTTTTCATCTGCCAACTCAAACCCACCTTCATGGTCTCACTAACAAACACAACTTCTTGCAGAAATATTTTATGTAGATTTGGACAGCTCACCTTCTGGGATTCTATAGAATATTTCAATAGTCAGTATTCAATAGCTTATCCTGCATAACAATTCTGAAGCCTTAGTGGCTGTGTTAGTAAGTTCATTGTGGTACATATACACCATAAAATACTATTCAGCCATAAAAAGGAATGAAATCATGTCCTTTGCAGGGACATGGATGAAGCTGGTAGCCATCATCCTCAGCAAACTAACATAGGAACAGAAAACCAAATACCACATGTTCTTACTCATAAGTGGGAGTTGAACAATGAGAACACATGGACCCAGAGAGGGAAACAACACACACCAGAGTCTATTGGGGGTGTGAGGAGTGAGGGGAGGGAACTAAGAGCACAGGTCAATAGGTGCAGCAAACCATCATGGCACACATATACCTAGGTTAAAAACCTGCACGTTCTGCACATTTGCACATGTATCCCATTTTTTACAAGAAATAAAAGAAGAAGTACCTGAGGCTGGGTAATTTATAAAGAAAAGAGCTTTAATTGGCTTACAGTTCTGCAGGTGTACAGGAAGCATCAGGCTGGCATCTGCTTCTGGTAAGGTCTCAGGAAGTTTCTAATCATGGTAGAAGGCAAAGAGAGAGCTGGTGTATTACGACACAGCAAAAGTGGGAGGAAGAGAGAAAGGAGGAAGGTGTTACAAACTTTTAAGCAAACAGTTATCCTATGAGAATTCAGAGTGAGCCCTCATCAACAAGAGACAGTGCTAAGCTATTCAGGAGGGATGTGTCCCCATGATCCAATAACCTCCCACCAGAACCCACCTCCAACACTGAGGATTACATTTCAACCTGAGATTTAGAGGGAACAAATATCCAAACCGTAGCAATGGCTTTCAACAACTAGTTGTTACTCATATTACAAGTTGGCTTATTATTTCTGAACCTCAGGTTCAAGTGGGCAATCAGGTTTGGGTTTGCCTTATGTATCTTTATTTTTGGATCCAGGATAAAAGTACAGCCCTGATCTCGAAAAGGCACATTCTCATGAAAGAGGGAACAGTGAGAGAAGTCAAGCTTTTGCTCAGATGTGGCACGTCTCACATTGCATTGGCTATGACAATTGGCAAACCTAAAGAGGAGGAGATGTATAATCATCTATTGTGATGATAAGAGTATCAAATTTAATTTATTTATTTATTTATTTATTTATTTATTTATTTATTTATTTATTTTTGAGACAGAGTTTCGCTCCTGATGCCCAGGCTGGAGTGCAATGGCACAATCTCGGCTCACTGCAACCTTTGCTTCCAGGATTCAAGCAATTCTGTAGCCTTGGCCTCCTGAGGAGCTGGGATTACAGGTGTGAGCCAGAGTACCCAGCCATGACATTTATTTTAATAGCTACCATTTACTGAATCTTTATATACGGGCTGTAACTGTGGAGTATGGTTTGCTCACTTTGTACAGTCACCCAAAATTTTGAGAGAGTGATTATTTAATGCTGTTTTACAGATGAGAAAACTAAGAGCCCAGAAAAGCTTAAGACTATGCAGATATAAATAGAAACTTTACTTATTCATTGGCTCGTTAATCCACCTGTTATGTGTTCTACACTCTTTTAGATTCTAGAAATATTTTAGTGAAAAATACAGACAGGGTCCTTGTTCTCACAAAGACTTTACATTAGTGGGAGAAAGGAGCCCATAAACTAATAAATATAGAGAATAATTAGATTGTTAGAACTACTATGCAGACAGAATAAGGTAATAGTCTAGGCAATGGCCATAAAAAATAACGTTCAGGGATCATAGTCACTCCACATCGTTTTCAATATGATGCTGCCATATTTACCCTGTGATCCTATATTACTTTTCAGACCTTTTGTTTTTATTAAAATTAACATTTTCTATTTTCATATTTTGCCTCACCAAGTGTATTGCCATTGAAACACAGACAGTTGCTATTTAATTTAGATATTTGTAATGAGGTGTTTTATTTAATTTATTGTATTCCATTCATTAATATGATATATGGTATAATTTATAAAGTAATTTCATAGATAATTCTTAAATAAATACATCATCCAATACTTAATTAAAATATTCAGTTAAAGCATGCTTTTAACTTGTTTTTATTAGCTTACAGCAGTTAATGTATTAGTAATGATGGGTAAAATATTCTCTCATGGCTTAGTTTGTGCCTCTTCATGTCTAGTGTGATCTTGCTTCTTTGATGAGAGAGCATCTTTGAAAATGAGCAGATATCATTAAGTATTCTTAATTAATTTTATAATTTTCAAATTCATAAAATAAAAGGATCTGAAAGAGTCTATTTATGATTTACGCATTAGGAATGTATTACAAATGTAAGAGAGGAATATCTCCTCCTTTTTCAATTTTCCATTTAGCGCTTGGAAAAGGGAAAAGGCTATGCTAACTGCAGTGTGATATAGTAGAAAAAAAGACCTGGTTTTTGAATTAGAAGACTTAGATTCTGACCATGAATTTCATTTCTGATGTTGATCTATATGACAGCGGGTAAATTACTTAATCTCTTTGAGTCTTTGTATCTCTGTCTATAATATAGCATTAATAATGACCAGATAGTCATAGCTTACAGGCCTGCTGAGTTAAGCGGATTTAAAATAGAGTCATATGCTTAAAGGCTCATTAGATAATTTTATTAATAGCAGCAGCAGGAGTAATAGCAGCAGTAACAAGAGTAGTAACAGCAGTAATCCGACTTTAATAACAGTATAACTACTGCAAGACTTCAAGCAATGTACCCATCTGCAGAATGACAGAAAATACACATTGCTGTATTTACCACAGTAAACATAATCTTAGTCCCTTTCAGAGTAGATGAATATGGATGCTACATTTTATCCTTCTGGGGACCATATGTTATGTAGCAATCACATGGAAGAAGACTTATTTTTAAGAAACAAACATGACTACCCTCTTGCTCACATGCTAAGTAAAACTTGTCCTCCAGAGAATGTGCCCACTGTCTGGGTTAAGAATCACTGTTAGAGTTAATATACTGCTACTTATGGAGAAGTTCGTATCTCCAACTGAAAGGCACTATTCTAGATGTTGCTTAAAGGGTTCTGTGTTATAGAATGTACTAATGAGCTTTATGCAGGATGTACGATCACCACAGGACTTCCATTCTTTCATTTATTTATTTATTCATTGATTATTTAAAATTCAAATATATGTATTTAGTGCTTTTTTTCTTTTTTTAAAATTAATTAATTTTTTATTGCATTTTAGGTTTGGGGGTACATGTGAAGAGCATGCAAGATTGTTGCATAGGTACACACATGGCAGTGCAATTTGCTGCCTTCCTCCCCATCACCTATATATGGCATTTCTCTCCTTGCTATCTCTCCCCAACTCCCCACCCACCGCTGTCCCTCCCCTATTTCCCCCCGACAGACCCCAGTGTGTGATGCTTGCCTCCCTGTGTCCATGTGTTCTCATTGTTCAACACCCACCTATAAGTGAGAACATGTGGTGTTTGATTTTCTGTTCTTGCATCAGTTTGCTGAGAATGATGGTTTCCAGGTTGATCCATGTCCCTACAAAGGACACGAACTCATCGTTTTTTTATGGCTGCATAGTATTGCTTTTCTTTAATAAATCTAGCTACTCTAGAAGCAAGAGAAGAGAGATAAATGCTGTCTACCAAACTTATCATAGCAGTCTTCACTTCTTTTAGGTCCTTATAATGTGGCTAAAACCTGTTAACAAGCACACCTGAAAGGAACTTTATCTATCATTACAGGGAATCATGTATGCGACAAGCTCTTCCCTCCCATTGTGATACGATTCAATACTTTCTTGGGTTAATCCTACTACTCTCACCATAGCACACCTTACCCAGTTAGGAGGAACAGGGACAATTACAAAATAACAGAAGGAGTAGACTTGCAAATGGAATTATCATCTATTTAGAAATGTATATTGAGATATTCTCTCAGAACATACTCAGCAAATTTTACATTAGACATTACTACTACCTTGTTTTGATCCTAATTCTATTCCTATTGCCTGCTCTGCATATGGCAAGTACATGTTAAATGAATGAGTGAGTGAATAAATGATTGATTGAACAAGATGACTCAAGCATATCAACTAAGAAAATGGAGAAAAGAGAACATTTTAAACCAAAGTTAACACAGATTATCAATAGGTAGTTCTGTTCAGGAGCAATGCAACTCACCTGTTATTTTAAGTCACTTAAGATTTCTGTGGCCAAAAGAAAGGTACAGTTTCCTTTGGAGAGTTTACTCATTTGAAATAGATTCCATGACTATAAATGAATTTAATAATACATATAATATTTTACGTGAAACATAATCTTAGTCTTGAATTTCAAACCATTTAGCACTAACACAATGATTTATTTTTAAAAATCTCCCTTTTGAAGGTAAATAATTTAGCACTTGTCAAGAACTTGCTATATCCCACACACCAGATTAAATCATCCTGGTAGAACAGTCATATAAGTCTATATTAATCCTGCATACACAGATCCTCATAGCTGTGACCACTCTCACCATAAAAAGTTAATAACCCAAATGTCCAGGTTATTATCCAGCTCATCCTTTTTCACTCTTATCTTTTAGAATTTCCTCTCACTACAAAAATCCACTATGCCTGGGACCAATATATGACCAAGAAATCTCATTATTAAAAATCCACTACTGCTTGATTGGTCTAGGTGCCACACTAACAAATTTTATTCTTCACTCTTGTTTCTACAACCAAACTTTTCATGAACATACAAAGCTTTGTCATCACCATTATTTCTTCCTAAACTACCTCTATTCTTAAATTTATTGTTCTATAAATCTAAAGGTTGTAGTCTTGTCTTGATTCATGAATTTTCTACCTGAGTGATTGCCATCATTACTAGTAGAATATATCAACAAATTTGTCCTGTGATTCACAACATGATATATTCCAATATATTTGGCAGCTGTATTGTCATCAAACACCATATTTATCTTGAAAAATGATAGCACTATAACATAATGGTAATTATGTAGCTCTGCAGATAAAAATCAAAGCATGCTTAGTAAAACCTGCCTCTACATAAAAGGGAAGAACATGTGCAAATCATATCTGAAAGAATTTGGAGTTCAAATTCTTAAAACAACTACATTTAAGTATGCTTAACAAAAAGAACTTAAAAAATACTTCAAAACAAAGATATCACAGATTGTCACCAGTTTTGTTCAGTAGCAATATAACTCATCAAAGTAACTGGCATATACTTTATACATATCTAGAACAAAAACTATATTGCATATATATTTGAGTTGAAAAACTGATACAGCTCTGCATACAATTGTGAAGCAGGAAGTGAGATGTACTCACTATGAGAATGTCAATGGCTTTCATTGACATTCTGTTGTCACCCTACTGAAATAACTACACTTTCTAACAGTGGTGCTATGAGTATTATTAAAGGTGGCAATAAGGTCATTTGAAGAAACAAAAAAATTTTTTCCTATTCAAATGTAAAAAAAAATGTCTCCCATTCAAATGTATGACTTACTTAGTCTAAGAATCCGTTTGTTAGCAGCCAACTCACATTTTTTCAGACATTTTAGAATTTAATTGTTCCAAATTGTAACCCATGAGTATGGACTATGATTTTTTTTTCCTTCTCTTTAGCTGTTGTTACAAGGCACTGGACAGAGCAGGCATTCAATTATTTTTTGAATTGATAATGCTGAGACTATTTTCTAAGTTTTATCACAGGTTGTGAAAGAACTGGTGAATCTCAATCATGTCTTATTTAGTTTGCTAGTGTTGCTATAACAAAGTGACACAAACTGCATAGCCTAAACCACAGAAATTTACTGCTCACAGTTCTGGAGGTTAGAAGCCTAAAATCAAGGTATCAGCAGGGTTGGTTCTTTCCAGGGGCTATAAAGAAAAGTTTTATTCCAAGACTCTCCCCTTGGCTTTTAGATGGCCATCTTCCTCCTATGTCTCTTCACATCACCTTCTCTGTATGCATGTTGTCTCTGTGTCCACATTTCTCCCTTTGTATGAGGACATCAGCCATGTTGGATTAGGCTCCACCCTAATGACCTCATTTTAACTTAATTACCTCTGTAAAGACCCCATCTCCAAACAAAGCCACATTCTGAGCTACAGGGGGCAGGTTAGGGTTTCAACATATGAATTTGGTAGTGGGAACGTAACTCAACTCAACTTATAACGATTTGATCTGTGACTCCCCTAAAAATTATGTCTTTCTTATATGCAAAATATATTCACTTGTGTAATTAAACACCTTAATGCATTGCAGCATCATCTCTAAGTCTAAAGATTCCTCCAAATGCCATCTAACTCAGTTATGGATAAGACTGAAGGTATAATTCATCCTGGGGCAAAATTTTTCTTCATCTCTAAGCCTGTGACACCAGACAAGATGTTGTGCTTTTAAAATACAATGGTAGGACAGGCATAGGAAAGACATTCCCATTCCAAAATGAAGAAATCATCTAGTAAGAGGAGGTTGCAGTTCCCAAGCAAAACTGAAATTTTTCAGAGTAAATTCCATTAGATGTTAAGGCTTAAAAAAACATCCTTTTTTTGGCCTGATGCTCTGCCTCTCTAGGCCCTTTGTGGTGGCAGTCTGAACAACAGCTTGGAGGGTGAGCTCATTCTAGAACCTAAGAGGTGACTCTGCTCTCCAGAGTATCCAGGAGGAGATTCTCTGCCTCTTGGGACTCTGCACTCTGGGTTTATGGTGACAGTAAGTGTCCTCCTGGTCTCTGCATCTGTGGCACTGCCCACGAAGTCCTGTGTTTTTTTTTATCACATCTTATTCCTGCCCCTTTCAATCCAGGTTGACAGTAATTTTGCTGGTATACAGTTCTCAAAATCCTTGTTCTTGTCGTGGATATCGGGAAAGAATTCATGCAAGTCAAAGCCATCAGAGAGAGAGAGAGAATCCTTCACAGATCTTTCATAAATAAATGCATCTTCAGTCTTGTCTTCTCCTAGGATAGTTTACTGGATGTATGAGTCATATATCTAACCTGTTTAGTGAACAACTGTTCAGCCACACATTTGGTCCTATTTCCAGAAAATACTTCTTCGATAGGCTGAGGGTCTTCCCAAGCATCAAGTTATGTCTTTGCTTAACAGTTTCTTCTTTGGTTCACCTTTCCTTCTTGTATTTACTGTAATCAGCAAGGAGAACCAGGCTGTGCCTTCAACCTTGCTTACATATTGCCCCAATTAAATATTCAAGTTCATCATCACTTTAAAGATCTGTTTCCCACGAACCAGTAGGAAACAACTGGGCCAAGTTCTTTGCAGTGTTCTTTTCAATGAAGACTTTCCGATTTGTATTTACTGTATTTCAACATTATATTTTTCTCTGAGGCTCTCTGAGGTCAATGGACTCCTCCTATAACACTCTAAAGGAAACAAGTCATAAAGGAAACTCTCAGAGGGCTTCACAGTCTGAGAAGAGAAAGACAGTTTTCAAATCTCCACGTGTATCTCTCGGGAGGTGAGAGGGAGAATGTCCTATTGCCTGGTAAGCCAGCCAGACTATCTTAAGGCAGAAGGAAATAAACAGGGGTGATGCTCAGCTCACTTCAGTTCAGCTCTGTTAGATCAGGATGACCCACAGAAATAATCTCTGATTTTCCTAGAATAGCCCCTACTTTGACCATAGAGTTCACACTCAAAACAATTAAATGATTTTTTTTAATAGTCCACAGTGGATGTACATTTCTCTGGAGAGCTGCATGAATGTAGATGTGCATTTCTACTGAGAGCAGATGTAATGACCTGGTTTTCTTTGAATTCTCCAGTTCTCTGTGCAGCAGGTCTCTTAGTGAGACACTCATTTGATATGGTTTTGGCATATCCTCACCCAAATCTCATCTTGAATTTTAGTTCCCATAATCCTCATATATTGTGGGATTCCTTGAGTCCAAGGACGGACACCCCTGCAGGAGTGACCTGGACACGGCTGGATCCCTGCCGGATCTTCTTGCAGGTCACGAAAGGCCAGCGAGCCCTCACTTGGTTTCTGGAAGTCCTTTTCCTTGGCTGGACTTATCCAGTGGTTAGATTGCTCATGAAAAGAAATCGACCTGCTGTTTTCATAGGGTATTTCTCACTTCACTGTCTGATCTCATTGCTTTGTCCCTCTTCTTCCTGCCAGGAAAATAAACAGGTGTGGAAGGTGGAATTTGGAGCAAGATTTTCAATCACAAAACTGTTGTTGGAAGTAAAAAAGTAAATGGGAAAATCCAAAGTACCTATGACCAAGAACACACATGCCAGCCTATGTCCCAAGGAAGCTAATCCCAATAACAATCATCAAGCAAGTGATTCAGAATGTTACTCAGAAGGCTTCAGGTAAGTCCCCAGAAAAAAGCTCCCATGGGAGGAGTGAGTAACTAGTCCACCTAATTATTAGGTGGAGTAACTAGTCCATCTAATTATTCCAGGTCTTAATGAAACTACTGTAAAACTTCCTGCATCCCTAAGGTTTGAGATTTCAGATGCACTCAAGACCCAATTAGCTAAGAATGAAACCTTGGCATTACCTGCCGAATCTAAAACACCAGAGGTTGAAACAAACCCAGCACGGCCCACAACAGTGACTCCTGAAACAGTTCCAAGAACCGCTAAACCCACTATGCCTAGTAAATTAGATGTTTCAGAAACAACACTGGTGCTCAGCAAAAGGACCTCCGGAACATTGCAAACTATTCGAATACCTCAGTTTGAATTGCCACTGAGCACTCTAGTTCCAAAAAGTCTTCCAGAATTTCCTGAGGCAAAAACACCCTTTCCTTTTGAGAAACCTGGGGGCACCTTGGCTTCAAGTGAAAAGCCATGGATCGTGCCTACAGCTAAAACATCTGACAATTCCAAAGTTCTGCGGCCTCAAACTGCAACTTATGACGTTTTCTCAAGCCCTATGACATCAGAAGAGCCTGAGATTTCAGAGTCCTATACAGCAACAACTGACCGTATTCTGGATTCTGTCCCACCTAAAACTTCTAGAACTCTTGAACAGCCAAGGGCAACATTGGCTCCAAGTGAAATACCGTTTGTTCCTCAAAATCTGGAAATCTTCACCAGTCCTGAAACGCAGCCTACGACACCTGCTCCCCAGCAAACTACATCTATTCCTTCTACACCAAAACGGCGCCCCAGACCCAAACCGCCAAGAACCAAACCTGAAAGGACCGCTAGTGCTGGAACAATTACACCTAAAATTTCCAAAAGCCCCGAACCTACATGGACAACACCGTCTCCCAGTAAAACACAGTCTATTTCTTTGAAACCAAAAACCCGTCTCAGCCCAGAAGTGACACACACCAAACCTGCCCCAGAACCTCAGACTCCACTGCCGTCAGAGTCAACGGTAGGACCTGAAACACTGGGAACGAAACCTTCAACAACAGCATTAGCACCACGAAAGACCTAAACACCAGGTCGTCGCCCCCGCCAGCGTCCCCGCCCTAAAACCACATCTAGTCCAGATGTGCCCGCGTTCAAACTGGGTAAATGTGATATTCGCGTTCCAGTTAATGTAGGAGGTGGAATATGGCAGCTTCCGGGTTAGTAGCTGTCACCTACTTGAGCAGCTGGGCTTTAGGAATCGGTGGAATTGACTTTGATGACTGAGCATCTGTACTCACTTTCTATATGCATTTTTATATATGCACTTTATATATATATATGTACTGTATAATATGTTTCTACTCAGTCTGGTTTTAGTCAGACTGACTAAAACCAGAGTCAGACAGTGAAACAGTCACTGTGGAGGGGGGACGGCAAAAAATGAAATCCAAACAAGAGCAGAGCAACCAATGCCTGCCTCCCAAGAAGCGCGAGATCCCCGCCACCAGCCGGTCCAGCAAGGACAAGGCCCCCGCCCTGCCCAGCAACAACCACCGGGTGGAGGGCGCAGCATGGCTGCCGGGCAACCTTGGTGGCCGGGGCCACGGGGGCGGGAGGCAGGAGCCGGCCAGGACCTCGGCGGAGCTTGGTTTACACCAAGGAATAGGTTCACACAAAGCATTGTCCACAGGGCTGTACTACTCCCGCCCAGCACGCCCAGGTCTGTCCCTGTGGCCACCACGCTGCCCGCCGCATACGCCACCCCACAGCCAGGGACCCACGTGTCTCCCGTGCAGTACGCTCACCTGCCGCACACCTTCCAGTTCATTGGGTCCTCCCAGTACAGAGGGACCTACGCCAGGTTCATCCTGTCTCAGCTGATCCCCCCCACCACCAACCCCGTCACCAGTGCGGTGGCCTTGGCCGCAGGGGCCACCACTCCATCCCAGCTCTCCCAGCTAGATGCCTATTCCACTCTGTTAGCCAACATGGGCAGTCTGAGCCAGGCGCCGGGACACAAGGCTGAGCAGCAGCCGCGGCAGCCACCATCGACGCAGCAGCACCTCAGCAGGGCTCCGGGGCTCATCACACCGGGGTCCCCCCCCCCCCCCGCCCGCCCAGCAGAGCCAGTACATCCACATTTCCAGTTCTCTGCAGAGCACCGGCCGCATCGCCTCTCCTCCAGCCATCCCCAACCACCTCCACCCCCATCAGAAGATGATCCCAAACACGCTCACCCTGCGGCCCCCTCCCAGGTCGTCATGCAGTACGCCGACTCCGGCAGCCACTTTGTCCCTAGGGAGGCCACCAAGAAAGCCAAGAGCAGCCGGCTGCAGCAGGCCATCCAGGCCAAGGAGGCCCTGAACTGTGAGATGGAGAAGGGCCGGCGGTATGGGGCCCTGTCCTCGGCGGATCTGGGCCTGGGCAAGGCGGGTGGCAGGCAGGTCCCTCACCCATATGAGTCCAGGCACGTGGTGGTCCACCCGAGCCCCTCCGACTACAGCAGTCGCGACCCCTCGGGGGTCCGGGCCTCTGTCATGGTCCTGCCCAACATCAGCATGCCCGGGGCGGACCTGGAGGTGCAGCAGGCCACTCATTGCGAGGCCTCCCCCTCCACCCTCAACGACAAAAGTGGCCTGCACTTAGGGAAGCCGGGCCACCGGTCCTACGTGCTCTCACCCCACACGGTCATTCAGACCACACACGGTGCTTCAGAGCCACTCCCGGTGGGACTGCCAGCCACAGCCTTCTACGGGGGGACTCAACCCCCTGTCATCGGCTACCTGAGAGGCCGGCAGCAAGCGATCCCCTACGCCGGCAGCCTGCCCCAGCACCTGGTGACCCCCGGCACACAACCCCTGCTCATCCCGGTTGGCAGCACTGACATGGAAGCATCGGGGGCAGCTCCGGCCATTGTCATGTCGTCCCCCCAGTTTGCTGCAGTGCCTCACATGTTCGTCACCACCGCCCTTCCCAAGAGCGAGAGCTTCAACCCGGAGGCCCTGGTCACCCAGGCCGCCTCCCCGGCCATGGTGCAGGCCCAGATCCACCTGCCCATGGTGCAGCCCGTGGCCTCCTCCATGGCAGCCCCTGCCACGCTGCCTCCCTGCTTCATGAAAGGCTCCATCATCCAGTTGGCCAACGGGGAGCTGAAGAAGGTGGAAGACTTAAAAACAGAAGATTTCATCCAGAGCGCAGAGATAAGCAACGACCTGAAGATCGACTCCAGCACGGTGGAGAGGATCGAAGACAGCCATAGTCCGGGCATGGTCGTGATACAGTTTGCCGTCGGAGAGCACCGAGCCCAGATGATGACATCATCTTACAAAATCACACCGTCTCTGTTTCACGTCCAAAACAGTCCCCGCTGGCATTGACAGCATGTTTTGAGATGGAGAAGGCTCCTCTCCAAAGGAATTTCAAGCAACAAATTTGATTATATATATTCTCACTGAAAAACCCCTCAGCGAGATTTCGTCATTAACTGTTAATGATCAAAAAGTTTATATCCTTATGACAAACCTAATTATAAAAATAGATTTGCTATAAAAAAAAAATAAAAAGCAGTTTGAGGTAATTGAATCATGGGGGTGGTTACTCTCATGCTGTTCTCATGATAATGATTGAGTTCTTACAAGATCTGTTGTTTTATTAGGGACTTTCTCCCCTTCTTTACTCGGTACTTCTGTCTCCTGTCCCCACGTGAAGAAAGATGTTTGCTTCCCCTTCCATCATGATTGTAAGGTTACTGAGGCCACCCCAGCCATGCAGACCTGTGAGTCAATTAAACCACTTTCCTTTATAAGTTATCCAGTCCTGAATATGTATTTATTAGCAGCCTGAGAATAGAATAATAGACCATAACAAACAAGCTTCTCAGTGTATCCTTTTAATTTTTCCTCAGTAGAGCACTGTATTAGTCAGTTGAGGCTGCCATAACAAAATAATGCAGAATTGGGCGGCTCAGACAGCAGAAATTTATTTTCTTGCAATTCTGAAGCCTGGAGGTTCAAACTCAGGATTTCAGCATGGACAGTTTGTAAAGGAGCTTCCCTTGAGAGGCAGAAAGCCACCATCTCACTGCGTGTTCACATGACCTCTTCTTTGTGCTTTTATGGAGAGAGTAAGCAAGCTCTTAGGTGTATTTTTTTTCATGAGGGTAGAGGTCCCATCATGAAGACCATTCTTATGATCTCATCTAACCCTAGTTACTTTCCAAAAGCCTCATCTCCATATATCACACTGGCAGTAAAGGCTTCAACATATAAATCTGGGGGAAGCAAAATTCAGCCCATGGCAAGTGCTAGTGCCCCTTGATTTTTTGAAATTGCTGTTTTATGAGCAGTGAAGTTCTTGAGGACCTGAGAACTGATGAACCCGCCTGGTCTTTATCCATGTCATGAAATAATTAGATGAAATTTTTATCTCCATTAATCACACATGAACTGGTTAAGCATTATTTTCTCTAGCAGTTGGTTTAAACATGAATTTGGTATACTAAAATAGCTTTGCATCTGGTCTTCAGCACAAATAATATATATTTTTGTATATCAATAACTTGTTTTTCTAGCATATTGGGAAAACAGAGCACTAGAGGAAATACTAAGCTAGGCGATGGAGATGTGAGGATATAGGTGGTGATGCCTATAAGTTAAGTGTGTGTTTCTTGCCCACCATCAGAGTGTAATATTGCAACATATTTTCTAAGCCCTAAGCACTCTAATGCATTCTACAAGCCAAAGAAGAAAAATCTGTTTGGAAAATAAGATATAGCATATGGTAATGGTTAACTAACTCCATTAATCTTGAAATAAACATACTATATGTTACACTTGACTACAAATATATGAACTATGATTTATTCTCAATATAGAAAATAGAAATAAAATATATGAGACTCACCACTTTTTTCATATCACTGCATAGTTTCTCTTCAAAACATTTTTCTTGTTTTGTTTTGTTTTTATATTTTTATTCTGTATATAGGTATGAGATAGTAGAAATTTACATTTAGAAGAAATTAATTGATCTGGAGTTTTATATAGATTTTCTTTTGCTCTTCCTCATAGTTTCTGTAAATGAATTAAATATTAGTTATTAGCATATAAAATATTTTCTTCTTGAATAAGCTCTATTTGGTGGAAATCTGTTTTGAAGTTATTACTTTATAAAATAGCAGACTAAACTGCAAGTATTTCACCCCTCTGCTTTCATTCAGTGAATATTTTCTAACAAGACAATATATGGCAGGTATTTTAAAAGCTAATGGTAATGTGAGATGTATAAAGATCTTGGTTCAGCATCTATCCTATAGGTACAATGTAAAACAAAAAGTCTATAGGAGACAACATCTATCCCAAATGCCTTGGCCTGGAATGGAATAAGGAAATAACTTTAATCCACTGCATAGTCAGAATAAGGTGTAAGGTATAAGTCATCCTTGGAGAGGTAATACAGTGCCTTATCAATTCACATAGCTTTTACAAAGGCCTCGTACCTGCTGGTCCTCTGCCTTGAGTGCTCTGTCCTAATGTCTGTCTTCTTTTGGTCATTCAGACTCAGCTAAAGTACCACTCCTTGAGAGAGCTCTTGTCTATGCATTTCCAGGAGCCAATAATATTTGTTGTAGCATTCTTTAAGTAACCACAAATAAAAAAAGGGAGAAGGAAATAGAAAAAACAAAGCCTCTAAATATCTAGCAAAGAGTTTATGTCAAATATTAAGGCACAGCCATATGATTAGTGTATTATGCAATTAATTATTAACATGATATTCTAGAAAAATATTTCATAACCTGCATGAACAAACATTATAAAAGATAAACAAATATACATCTACAGTAGAATATACGTATTCAGTAGACTCTACAGAAAAACAAAATTTGGTGTTACATCTATCTATATAGATACAGACATATTTACAAGCAAAAAGAAAAGATTGAAAAGACACATCAAAACAACCATTGTTTCTATAGGTGTCTATATTTTCCAAATCATCAATACGGACATGTAATACATTCTTGATTGGAAAAACAATAAAGGATATTGGAAAAATATCAGTATTAGGGCTTTCTGGCTGCTAAAGTATCATGTACTTCAGCTCTGACAATACTTTTTTTTTAAAATCATTGCTTTTCAGTTAGCCGTTCTGTTGTCACAGAGATGCCCTTCAGTTGCTGTGGCAACAAATGAATAATAATCCACACTTGTGTAACACTTCACAGCTCACACATTCCTTTCTCATGCAGCACCTCATTTACGATCAACAAAAACTCAGGAAAGGTTCTGAGGGAAGCAGATCTAGCATCTTCCTCAGTTAACAGATGAGATATTAGAAACTCAAGAGGTTGACAAAGTTGCCTATGGTTACACTGTTAATAACTTAAAGAGTCAGTGGAAAATCTAACCTCTCCAGTTTTCTTAATGCATTTTAAAATAGGTTTCATTTATTTGTCTATGCATCCAGCTTTCTATTTATTTATATATTCATATAATGCAAATAAAAATCTTTTATATAGCCCAAGCTATAACAAAGTAAATTTGGTCAGGTTTCATCAGAGATGAAGGGCAAGGTCTTCTGGCCACTGTCCCATCCTCAAGTGGTCAAAATTATTACTCATCTCACAGACTCACAGAGAGTGGTAGCTTCAATAGTTTCATACTCCAACAGTACTCTTCTAAACGGATTCTAAAAGTGTGTGTCTATGTATGTATCCATGTGTGTATATGTGTGTGTCTTTATTCTCTGAATGCCTGAGAAATGTGAAGCCCCACTATGAGCTAGAACAATTGTTTCACATATGTATGATCCACAGAAATAAGACCATTGGACATATGAAACAATCCAGAATGTTATTGTCCAATATTGAAACCACTATCCACATGCCCCTGTTTAAATCTAAGTTCATTTAAAATAAATGCAATGAGAAATCACTTTCTCTGTCACACTAGGCATATTTTGAGTACTCAATAGCAAAAATATCTTAGTGCATATCATACTCAATATTTCACATAAAGAGTATTTTGTCACTGCAGGAAGTTCTAGTGACAATACTAAATTCTAGTTACTAAAGCTAAGGTGTTAGGTTTAGACATAACTGGTTTAATCCCAGATCCTAGTGACTCCCTGAATCCTCCAGAATCTTCATCTGTAAAGAAAGCGTTGGTGATATAATTCACAGAGTTGTTGTAGAGATTAATGGATATACAAGGAATTAATGTTATAAAGTTAAATCTGATGAATGTGCAAATAGGAATTAATTTTATTATATTCCCATCATGCCACTCAACTATACTATGCTGGGTTTCCCTCCCTTATCCCAAAGTCATATATTGGGCTGATACCCTCACTGTCATCATTTTGGTTATGAAAAAAATAATAAAGATAAATGAAAATGTTATTATTCAATTTTAGAATTTCAAATTTTGTGCTGAGTTTTTATCTGCACTTCAATTTTACACATAATTAATTATTATTCTTTTTCTGCAACTGAAGTATAATCTTTCTTACTAATACACTTGAAGAGTAGGTGTGGTGTGGTCTTTCACTGTCAGGGTCAATGGAAGGGATTATTTTAAAAGAAAATGTGCACAAATCTGACATCCTGCTGTTACAATCATTTTTTTCTTAGCCCTTAGTCCAGGCTCTATTACAAGTTTTCATAGTCACTGCACAATTCCTTTCCTTCAGATTCTGTTTTCTGGCTATTGCAGCATGATCCTGGTAATTGCTTGCCTTCAAAGTTATGTAGGTGAGAAACAAAATATTCATCATTATGGTCACACGTGTCCCCAAACTCCAGAAGACTTAAGTCAAGTTCTTCCAAGAACTTTCTTGTGATATTTGCCTTTGTTAATTGGCAGAAAGAGCATTCTAGTTGCGATAGCTCTGTGCATATTCAGCTAGAACCCACTAAATCTTCAGGAATGCATTTCTCAGAATCTTCTTCTCCTGCCTGGAGGTAACTTAGAATGACATTTTCTCTTCCTCCAAGACTGGATGTGCAAGGGAAACACCAAATCTTTCTCTCCTAAGTCAAAAACCTTCTCCCTCCCTGATTTTCTATCTAAAATTTCAGATTTCTAAATTTCTCTTTAAAGGTTGGCAGTGAGTAATGGGCTGATAATGTCTGAACAGTTTTGCTATCTTGGAAAGCCTAGATATGGCTATGACTGCTCTATTACCCTTTGTCTGCAGCTAACAGACCTTAGCAAAAATTCAGAGACAACTGGAATGACTCCGCTCCAGACCTGGTGAGAGGCTTTCTGAACAAACAATGGAACATAGTTTACAGTGTGACTATATAGTGTGTTTATATACTATAAACACAGTAGCTATTATTACCTCCACAATTGTCAGAAACAGTTTTTGTTAGTAGCCTCATTGGTAAATAAATCTCTGGTCTAAGATGTATATTAAAATTACTGTGATATGACATGTACACAGGTAGATATAATTCCAAAAATGTGTGGTTGAATGTTCAAAAAAGACAACTCTACCATTTCTCTAGTTTTTTTTCTTGAGTGCTTAGAACTGATTAAACTTTAAAAAATATGGGAGTCTGGAATATAGTATTAAGTATCATTGACCTTCCAATGATCTGACTAAAAACCTTGCTGAAATTGTTCAGTGAAGAGAGCTCCAGGTTCCCTTGCAAAGTGACCTCACACAAATCTCTTACCTTCCCTAAACCCCTGAGAAAATGACTGACTTGGATAAGATCTGCTTCCTGACAAACTCATTCAAAATATCAAGTGTAACACATACGTAATTTTCTCAAATATAAGAAGCTCTTGGCAAAAGAAGAAAAAATGATCATAGAAAAATAACTTGTTCCATTTATTTGAAGTCTAATATTTCAGCCAGCATCTATGCAAAGGCAATCAGTTTTGCTCAACTATGATAAGTGGTTATTTAATAATTCCATGTCAAATAAGACTATCTTCTTTTTCATGTAAATGGAAAGCTCCCATGAACATTTATGTCATTATTAACAACAGACATATCTAGGTGAGAAATATTGCCATGTACCATATTCTCACAGAGGATAGTTGTATCTTTGATCTTTCTAACCTACAGGGCTATTTCTGCAGGATTCCAATTTTTGAGCAGCTACATTACTAATGTGTTTTTACTTTTCTAAAATATGTGATCCAGAGTAACCATTATTTCCAGACTTCTTAAAATATGCAATAGCATTCAAGGAAAATGTAGACCAGAAGCCGCCTAAGCACTGACTGACTTATTTGGGTGGCAGCACAAGCATCTCCAGAGAAAACCATTCTTAATAATTGTAATTAATTTTCGTGTGGCAATATCCACAAAGATATGCAACACTGAGCTCAGTAATTTCTTTCCAGATAATTCTTTCTGACAAATAATTCATTTGGTTTCCTAAGATATGTTAATGAGTTAAATAAAGTGCCCTAGATAGATTTCTCAACCTCTAATAGAAAATTAAAAATGCCTGCCCCTAACTAATCCCTGTATTTATATTCACAAACTTTTAATCACTTCTCAGTTCTCCTATAATATTTAGTCCTTATTTATTAAGGATTATGGTGGTCTTTTTTAAATGTCTTTACTGATCTAAAGAACTGTATGAAACAACTAGCTTCTAATTTATTGCAATGTCCATTTAGTAACAATCTGCTTCAGTTCTATCTCCTGTTTGCATTTGAAAACAACACGATGAGTGATGTATTGGAAATATGCCTAATGCATTGACAAGCACCAGAGAAGAAGCACCCAGTGTTCTTTCTGCAGAGGAGAGGGCATTTTCTGCTGCATTATGAGGGATGAATTTCATGGAGAGAGCATTATGTTAGGAATCAGTAAATTTATGTTTCAGTTTAATATGCTCCACCAACTGAACACACAGTAAATTTAATGTGATCTCAAAATGCAGAGTGTGGCTTCCAAAAAATGCAAATAACTCCCTGCCTCAACTACTTGAAAACTTCTATCGTGATGGAAGGTGTTTATAGATGCATGCCATTATGAAAGTATTTCAAAAATATTGTTATTTTTATAATATATAACATAGAAAGGCATCATACTTTAAAAATTAAGTATTTATCTCATAGTCGTAATATTAAGTTAGCAGCAGGTCCTTCTATTATTTCACAGTGCTGGGAAGAATAAGCAATGATTAATGTTTCATAATGAATGAGCTCTGGAAATTTTGATGATTTAGTAACTTTATCAACTGACACGGGTGTATAATTTTATGTGCTGCAGAGATTACAAGATGCTTGCTAAATAATTCCCTATTTGGTTTTCTTTAATATTAGATATTAGCTTTTCTTTTATTCAAGAAAATCATTATGTGAATGTTACAATTTGAGAAATTCAAACAATATGCCAAGTTCATAACATCATTCTTCCATCTTGATGTGTGTTAATTGTTCTTATGCAGATTATCTTTTCTCTGTTACCCTGGTTGTCATTCTTTCTCCTTTGATATTATTTTCAGTGACTTACTAAACTGTTTAAGCAAACTAAAGAAACTAAAGGCCATCATGATCTTGAAATTTAGTTTGTTCATTGAATGAAGGATCTAGGAAGTGATTTATTCTTCATTGGTTCCTATGTAATAGATTTAAATGCCTGACTTCACTTGTGAAAATTATCGACATCCTTTATGCCAAAACACCCTTCACAGTTCCTAGCAGATAACTGTCACTCAGTTTGGACGGAGCTCTTTCCTTCTGAGGTACTTGATCTTTAGTAGGTTCATTTCTGCTTATTAAATTTTGGAATAGCTCTTTCTTTTGAATTATTTTCCTAGCATTCGAGTTACTTAAGGATTGCAAAATCAAATTATCTTCAACACCATCTACTTTCCTGAAAATCTGTATCTATTTCAACATAAAAGTCAAGCATATGACTGTTTATATATGATATTCAGTTTGAACGTGTATTCTCTAGAAATCTACATTTCTCTTTCCTTTGATGACTTCTAAATCATCTCTAAAATTTCACCTTTCATGTTCTAGTGTCACGTTCTTAGTTCATTTGTGAATATAAACACTATTTCTCAGCAGACCAATCACTTTCAATGTTTTATATGAAAGTTTATTCACTCTTTAAGAGAATTATAATTGACAGTCAATGTGTACCTAAATTTCTCTGTGCTCTCATTGTAATGGGTGTTTAAATTGACCTTGCAGAGATATATCCGGAAGGATAATTCTTAATAAATCCTCCACCTCACTAGTCAAAATAATTTTCTGGTTGGGCATTGATGTTTCTAATGGACTTCATTTTTTTTTTCCCAAGAATGAGGGATTATACTCATTTGGACATGGATTTCACAGTTTGTTACAATGGGACAGTTTGTAAATAAGTAAATAAGATATCATGTACATCACAAGTGTCAGATGAAGTCAAACAGTGGAATTGCAATTAATATAAAGATATTCAGTCATGGAGAAATGCCAGAGAAAATCAGAAAGAAACCAAACGAAATAAATTCATTTCCACTATACAAATGAACACAGCTCCAATAATTGTCCACTGGTCAAAAAAAAAAAAATAGTGAATTAACTATCAAAATATGTTGTCTAGGATTTTACTCTATTCTGTATTTGTACCCAATATAGATTTTCAAACCATAAGCAGCTGTAATTAAATTCAAATTTGTGATTAGTGTCTCTGTGCCAGGAGAGCTACTTTTTTCCCTTTACCTTTTCTGAGGTCAAAGATTTGCTTAATCTTTATGACCAATTTTATGCTATCTAGTACCATATTTTGTGTTGTTTCTAGGTCAGGTAACCAAACATTTTTTTCTGCATGCATTTATGATTCATCAGAGATTAATTCTGCCACATTAGTAGCAATTCTTGATGCCCACATCTATCCTTTCCTTTCAGAAGCTGTATATGAACTGATTTTAATACTGCATTATACCAGCATAAAACATGCACAAAATTGCCCAGCTTTTATGAGAAAAACTTCCACTTACAATAAGAACTTTGCAATTTGATATATTTATTTGTGGCAAATACATGGTAGTGAAGGATACAAATTATATTTACATATTTAATTTTTTTAAGTCATATTTGGGGATCAATGCAAAATCTTCATCAACCAGAATCAGAAAAGAAATACAAAGCATTGTGTGGAACCCAAGAACATATTTGATGGACTCTATATCCATAAGCATGAAGAAAGTGGAAACTAAAACTTCCCCCCATTGAAAAGAAAACCTGGAAAGGTCTGTGGCTGGAAACCAGAGGCTGGAGTAGGATTGATGAGAGGCTACTTAAGAAACTACTTTCATCCCTTGATTGTTGACTGTAGGTACAAAGCTGAAGTTGTACATAGCAAGAAAAATTTAGACATATCTACCTACTGTGTTGATGTCCCTGATACCAATTTTGAGCAGGACCTGTGACTCAATATTACAGATCTTGTGAAACCAAGAGATCATTGTTGAAACCGATGTCCAAGGTGGGGCCCCAGTGTGCCTCCTGGTATTCATGTCTTTGTTTACTGTCCTCATAGATTGATTCGGGCTGCCTGCTATCACCAGTGAGGTACTGTGGAAATGTGAGTGAGGTCATACAAAATACATGACTTCCATCTTACTCTCTTTTGCATCACTCACCCTGGAGAAGCCAGTTGTCATGTTAGAGGATTCTTAAGAAGTCCTATGGAGAGGTCAATTTGCTGATGAAAGAAAATCTTCTACCAATAGGCACATGAGTGAGTTATCTTTGAAAAGAAACCTACAGTCAAGTCTTCAGGTGAATATAAATATGACTGATACTTTGATTACCAGTTCATAGGAAACCATAAACAAGAGCCACCTAGCTGAGCTACTCCAGAATTTATGACCCACAGACACTGTGAAGTAATGAATGTTTCCTATTTTAAATCTATATTTGAATGAGGTATTAGTTCATTTTCACAGTGCTCATAAAGACATACCCGAGTCTAGGCAATTTACAAAAGAAAGAGGTTTATTGGACTTATAGTCCCACATGGCTGGGGAGGCCTCGCAATCATGGTGGAAGGTAGAAGCCGCTTCTCGCATGGTGGTGGCAAGAGAGAGGATGAGAGCCAAGTGAAATGGGTTTCCCTTTATCAAACCATCAGTTCTCATGAGACTTATTCACTCCTGTGAGAACAGTATGGGGAAACCGCCCCCATAATTCAATTATCTCCCACTGGGTGCATCACACTGCACATGTGAATTATGGGAGCTACAATTCAAGATGAGATTTGGGTGGGGACACAGAGCCAATCCATATCAAATAATTTCATTAAAATTATCATTAGAAAACAGACACCAAAATTAATTATTAGGTTAAGAATGCAGTTTTGTGAAACCCAATTTTTAGAACATTCTGACAAGGATTTTGAGATAAGTATGTTTAAGTTGCTCAAAAAGATAAGTAAGGGGAAAACATCCATATGAAGAAAAATTCATTATTAAACAAAAGCAAATGCAAAAGAAAAACAGCTAGACAAGAAAAAGAACTATGTACTATAAATTGTTAAAGATAGTCATTTATTTAATCTTTTAATTCAACATAAATGATAGACCACACCTGTATTTAAGAATTAGAAAATACATTCATTTAATAACAGATAGCAGTCGTCCACGTTATGTTTCATGTGACTTGTTTGAACAAATAGAAATGGCAAAAGGAATGGAAAGTACAAGATTATGGGTTATATTATATGATATTGTGATTATACTGTGATTATATTGTGTTAGATTGTAGCAACTGTCTGGCTGATGTCTCTCTCTGTCTCTCTCTGTCTCTCTCTCTCTCTCTCTCTCTCTCTCTCTCTCTCTCTTTCTTTCTCACTCTCTCTCTCTCTCTTTCTCTCTCCTCCTCCCCACCCCACTGGCTTCAAGAAAGTGAAACCTACACTAGGAAACCAAATGTCGCAAGAAGATGCAGGTGGCTTCCAGGAGATGAGGCTGGCATTTGACTAACAGTCAGGATAAAAATGGAATCTTCAATCCTACAGCTGTAAGAAACTAAATTGTGCTAACTACCTGAACAAATGTAGAAGCAGATCTTTCTCTAGTTATTCCCCAGATGGAACTGCACAATCTGGACCTCAAAACACTGTGAGATAATAAATGTGTGTTGCTTTACTGTCGGTACACATGTCACACTCAGCATTGACACTTAACTCCAGAGACTCTGGGATTAGTGAGGGTCCTCCCTGAGACCCAGTTATATTTATTCTCTGCATTTAATGGAGTAAACTTTCATGTTTTTCAGACTTTGGGCCCATATATAGACTTCATTCCTGGTTTTCAGAGATTTCTATAACCAAGACCTCAGTTTCTTTTCAGAGAATATTGCTGCTTATATGCTATGCATCTTCAGGGATTTGCTTTCCACTAGTGACCCTGTTCAACTTGATTCAATAAGGGCAAGAATATTTTCTTCAGGCTGCATTCAAACTCACCTTTTTTTCTCTGCAGCTGTAAGAACTCCCAGCTCCTTGGAGACTTTTAAGAACAAATTGAAAATGCTCTTATTTGTCTAGGCTTAGCTGCTGGCTAATATGCTAAGAGTGTATTTTATATTGTATTTTCATCATAGCCCTTTGAAATACTTTGCATAAAAGACCCTTTATAACTGCCTCTGCCCTTCCTCTCTTGCCTATAGAAGTGAGTTCTGCGCTAGGGAGAAGGACTATTTATTTCACCTCCTCCTGCTTGCACCCTCATCCCCATTTACTACTTTTCCATTTTTGGTGAAAGGCACTTGATTGAAGGAAAGTTGCCAGTAGCAATCTCTTTTAACTCCTTCATGGCTGCATCCCGCCAGCTCTCTGGGCTTTAGAAAGAGCTAGCCAAGATGAATATTCTTCTTGGTTATAAAGGATATTCATATGAAGGTTATACATATGAATGTACAGTCTTTGGACACAAAATTCTATCATTTGCCTATGACAGATACAAAAAGTTGTCATCATATTCAAAGAGAGGTTCTGCTTTCCTTAGGACAAACAAAATGGAGTCTAGAACATTACTGAAATTGCTCATTCAATTATTGTGATGCTCATATAGAAAGTATTACATGGTGAAGAAATAAAAGAGTTGAAAAAATGTATTAGGTTCTATATGGTTTTAGACTTTGTATAATTTTGTACATCATTTGATCATCAAAGCAAACTGAAAGTGATATTATTGTGTTTACTTTACAGATGAGAAAACAAAGCCCGAGTTTGGTCAATTGTCTCCAAATAATTGTAATTAGTAAATCCAAGAGTTCCTTTCACTCCAAACCCATGGTTTTTCCACTACTGTGTTACTTCCCATAATTAAGAATCAATAACGTTTCTTACAGAGTTCATTATCTAATACAGGGACAGTAGAAAGCAGGTTCAGAGTGAGGACTTTGCAGTTAAACTTTCTAAGTTCAAATTCTGGTTCCAACACTAGCTGTTTTATCTTTGGTCAAATAAATTATATGTGCTTGAATTTTTAAATTATTTGCCTCATCTAGTGCTGTATAACAAATTGCCACAAGCTTAAGAGCTTAAAAATAACACATTTCTTAAAACAACTCATGATCTCTGCAGGTTAGAACTCTGCGCATGGCTTCCTCTACCTCATGTGTCCCAAGTTGCAATCAAAGTGGACTGATTTGCAGTCTCATCCCCAAAACCTAAAATGCAATAAAAAAAAAAATGAAAACCCAGATGAACTACTTTATCTTCCATGAAGCTTTTTAGACAACACTTTTAAAATAAACCTGTCTGCCTCTAAAAAAAAAAAAAAAAAAAAAAAAAAAAAAAAAAAAAAAAAAAATGACCAGATAAAGAATATCTACACTTGTTCAGGGAGTTAGCCGAATTTAGTTTCCTGCAGCTGTTGGACGAAAGGTCTCTTTTATTCTGATGTCTAGCTAGAGAACACACTCACATCCTAGAAGTCACCTTTAGTTCTTTTACACAGGAAGCTTTCCAGTGTGGGTTCAACCCACACTTCGAAGGCAGCAAGAGATAGAGAGGCATTGGGACTCTAGGAATAAAGATGCTACAATCTAATGCAGTAAAATCACGGACCCCTAATCTTGTACATCCCATTCTTTTTGTCACTTTCATTGCTTCAGAACAAGTCACACCCAGCTACACCCAGGAAGAGGGGATCGCATGAACTCCATGAGGCAGAGGTCATGGGACTACCTTAAGAGTCTGTGGCCACATAAGTAAAGAGGGTTATCAGTAATTCATTATGTTGTTGTAACATTATTGTGATATTAACAGATCCAAAGTAAGTGATCAATAAATATGACATACCTATTAGGGCTACGGTGTTTTTTTAAACAAGAAGTATATAAAAAACAGAAGCACTATAAGAAATAAACAAAGGTTCACCTCTTCATTGCAATAAAGAAACAAAAAAAGCTTGCCTTCACCATTACTTCCTCCTAAAGTAACTGACTTATTTCTTCACTACCAACCTTGAAAGAATAACCATTATTAATTGACATCGCTTGCTCATATTTCACTCAACAGGTTTCTTCCCACTGGCAAAGGTGCCAATAAAATCATAAATGCCAAATTCAAGAGTCTTTATTCTGCCCTATTACAAAGGATAACATTGAAAATATCTCTTAACACTGTTTACAAATCACTGTATTTTTCATTGCAGTATTTTTTTTTATTTTTTACTCCTTATGACTCTTGGGCTTCTATTATTTGTCTGATTTTGTTCTTTCATATTATAATTTATGTTTATTTTCTCTATCCAGTCTATCATCGTTGGGCATTTGGGTTGGTTCCAGGTCTTTGCTATTGTAAACAGTGCTGCAATGAACATTCGTGTGCACGTGTCCTTGTAGTAGAATGATTTATAATCCTTTGGATATATACCCAGTAATGGGATTGCTGGGTCAAATGGGATTTCTATTTTTAGGTCCTTGAGGAATCGCCACACTGTCTTCCACAATGGTTGAATTAATTTACATTCCCACCAACAGTGTAGAAGTGTTCCTATTTCTCCACATCCTCTCCAGCATCTGTTGTTTCCCGATTTTTTAATGATCGCCATTCTAACTGGTGTGAGATGGTATCTCAATGGGGTGTTGAACAATGAGAACACATGGACACAGGGAGGGGAGCACTGCACACTGGGGTCCGTTGGGGGGAAATGGGGGAGGGGCGGGGGGTGGGGAGGTGGGAGGAGATAGCATGGGGAGAGGTGACAGATAAGGGTGAGGGGACAGAGGGCAGCAAACCACACTGCCATGTGTGTACCTATGCAACAATCTTGCATGTTTATCACATGTACCCCAAAACCTAAAATGCAATAAAAAAAGTTATGTTTAATATGAACAAAAAGATTTTAGAAATATATATAAATATATAAAAATATAAATATAAATATAAATATAAATATATATATAAATATATATATATATATATATATATATATATATACACATATATATATATTACCGCTGTGTTCACAGAGTTAGAACAAAGCCTGACTATGGCAATCATCTAATAATTGATTACTGAATGAATTAATAAATGAATGAAAGAAAAATAGTTACTCCCCAAAACTATTAGTAAACCCAGTGGGGAGGTAAGGGTACCACCTACTGTCATGATTCCTCATGGCCATTCATTCATTCACATGTATTGTGACCTCCTCCTCATCAAAGTAAGATGGAATTAAAGAATAGTTTAAATTATCATGATTTTTAGTAAATTTTAGTATTTCGAACAGGTTATATCTTCATTCATATTGGAAAGAGTTTCAAAAGTATAAAACAGTTTATTAAAAGAGGGTCTTCTTCGTGTGAAGCAGTGAGTAATATCAATTTCTTCGTTACCATGTATATTCTTCCAGAGATAATTCACATACATATTTTTTCCAGATTTCCCACACAATGGTAGCTGCTATGCGTACTACATTGTGCCTATGGGCTTCTCACTTAAACTAATATGGAGATTATTTTCTATCCATATATTGTGAATTCCCTTATTCAGCTTTAATAGCTGCATAACATTTTGTGGTAAATATATACCATCACTTAATTAGCCATCCTAAATAAATCTACATTATTTTTTACATTGTTCCAAAAATCAATTTACTTATAAAGAAAAGGTGCTACTGGAACAAATTCTTATTTTTTAAATTAGAATAAACTTTGTGTTTTGAAATCTCTTTCTGTCAATCAAATGATGTGGATAGGAGTCATTCATTTCCATTTAATCCTTTCAGCTAAGATCATGTTTACTGAAGGGAGAAATAAGAGGGACAGAGAGCATCTTGCTTAATGTTTGAATATTTCAGCTAGAAAAAGATAATACTATAATACAAAAATGTGTTGTTTCTAACATACTATCTCAAAACATTTGTAATATGGTATTTTTTGTCATTCAACTATTAGTAGGAACCATGTATGACATCACTTATTTAAAAACTTTTGTACAATAAAGACCTGGGAGCTAAATTACTGGCAAATGTACATATGTAACAAAAATTAGTTTGGGTATTACATTAGATTAAATTAATATTAGATTAAATTATTTCAAATTAACTGTCCTTGGTAGTGAAGGTGTTTTGTAATCAATAAATATAAATTTCTTCCCTCACATTTCCCAAAGTTCTTTGTAGTTCCCTTTTGGTTCATGTGACTAATTCTAGCCAAAGAGCCACAGAAATGTGAATTGAATCAGTAAGTGTTACTTTAAGTCTGAAGCATTTAAGATTTGGTTTACCACTTCTATGCCATCTGTTCCTATCTTAAAGCCACTCCAGAGTCCTCATGTTCCATGTTATGATGGTATGAAAGTATGGGGCTTCCATCAGCCTTAGTCTTTGAGTGATTACATAGAGAAATTCCACTGTTCAACCAAACTCCCAGCACCCCCCCAAAAAAAAGACCCTTTCTGATAGGCAGCATAAGCAAATAATACACTATTTTCTTATTGTGAAAACATTAATTCTCACTGGCTTATTTGTTCCTATAGCATAGCTTATCTTATCCTGACTAATATAAATGTTCATGGGAAAATCTAATTTTGGAAGATATTTCTTCTTTTTTTCTGTAGCTGGAAAATCCCTGAAAAAATCAATCCGAATAAACCAACTCAAAAAACAGTTGTATCTATTGCCAGCGAGTAATTTTCACAAACCTGGCAGGATTTTTTTTTCTTGCATCAATACTTAAATTGAAGTGAAATCAGTAAAAATGTAAAGGAGTCCTTATTGCTTGAATGTGGAATTGAAAATAAACACAGTAGGTAAGAGTTGAATGCACACATTTGAACCACACGCAAAAATAGTATAGAGTCTAAAAAGTATATGGTAATAGAAGAGAATGGGATAAAGCTAGCTTTTGCATTCTCTGTTGACTCTGCTCATGGATACCAGGAGCCTAAAACTGCTTCATGTTCAATGACTTCTGTTAGGTTTCTTCTGTATTTTAAATAAAAAATAATAACCAGATTTTTCATTAGGGCAGAATTCCAGAATCATTAAAGTGTTCAATGTTTTCAGTGCCCCAAGAGGTGGATGGAGATACTTCATAGGCATTTCATATTTCTTTTAAGATTCCAGAAAATTTTAAGTACAAAGATAAGGGACAATTTTGGGGTATCATAATGGTAAATATTAGGTGTTAAGTTGATTGGAATGAGGAATGCCAAGATAGCTGGTATAGTATTGTTCCTGTGTATGTCTGGAAGGGTATTGCCAGAGGAGATTAACATTTGTGTCAGTGCACTGGGAGAGGAAGACCCACACTCACTGTGGATGGGCACCATCAATTTGGCTGCCAGCATGGCTAAACCACATCAGGCAGAAGAAGGTGGGATAAGCTGGCTTGCTGAGTCTTCTGTCTTTCATTTTTCTCCCTTGCTAAATGCGTTCTTCTGTTCCTCCTGCCCTTGGACATCTGACTACAGGTTATTAGGTCATTGGACTCTTGGCCTTACATCAGTGGTTTGCTGCGGGCTCTTCTGTCACAGACTGAAGTCTCAACTGTTGACTTTTCTACTCTGAAGGCTTTTGGGACTCAGACTGAGCCACGGTTTTCAGGACATTTTTAAATCCTGGAAAATAAATGGCTGGGCCCAAGAAATAGTCCACCCATTCAAGTTCATACCCTTAAAAATATAAAATGCTAACTATATACAATTATTTTAGTACAAAGTTTTATATATTTACATCTAATATATCCTTGTCCTGAAAGATCATCCTCTCTTCCTATATTAAACTTGCCAAACAGAATTTGACTTTTTTCTTCCCCAGGTTGCAGACGGCCTATTGTGTGACTTTACCTTGTGATCCTGTGAGTCAGTTCTTCCTAATGAACTCCCTTTCATATATACATATATCCTATTAGCTCTGTCCCTCTGGAGAACACTTATACAGGGTTATTGTATTAAGTGGGTTTGGTTGCCAGCTGGGAATAATATCAGGGAGAGTGCACATACATGGACACGGAAAATGTTATTTGAATTTCAGCTTTGTCACTAATTACTTTTAATGTCCTAAGAAAGTTTTAAAATATTTTAAGAGAAAAAGATGAAAATGAACTCCTACAGATTTGGAATCAGGCATTAGCCATTTTTTGACAATGTTTTTAGTGTTGGAGATGAAGAACCAAACACAACACTGCAGGTATTTCAGGGAGCTTGTATGTAAATCTGAGCTGCTTATATAGGAATGTGCATCTCAAGGTTGCAAAATTTCCACTTGAAGAACAGAGTTCATAGCTGCACTCTGGGACTGCGAGGAGAAAGTGAACAAAATTTTGTCACTTAGGGAAAATAATTTCTCTTGCATAGCATGGTTGATTTTATTAACCTGCTTTCGACAACCTCATCTTCTTTTTTTCTTCATTTATTTATTCAGTAAATGTTTTTTGAGCAAATGCATTGCACTAAGCACTGTGGCTGAAAATGGGAATGTATGAATTTTTTTCTTAATATAAACAAAAGCCTGCTTATAGACAATATAATGTAAACAGATAGTTGTTAATAAAACTAATTATAATATTCTGTTGAAATACCAAAAAAAAAAAAAAATTAAATATCCAAATATTGTGGAGGTAGTAAGAGAAGACATCACAAGGTTGTAATAAACTGTTATGGAAGAATATGTCTAATTCTGTTTGGAAACTTTAATATGAGGAGGGAAGATGATCTTTCAGGACAGGGATATATTAGGTGTAAATAAACAGAGCTTGGTATCAGAAGAATCGCATGTAGCTAGTTCCCACCCGCCCCCCTGATGGAATATGAACTTGACTGGGTGGATTATTTCTTGAAACCCAGCCATTCATGTGCCAGGTCTTAAAAAACGTCTTGAAAACAGTTAACCTAAAAATATTAGCAAAAGAAAAAGGAATTGTCTTTCTTTTTTCATTCTTATTTAAAATTTAAATTGAAAGTTGATTTTCTATGTTATATTTAGACATTTTAAGGTAATGGAGAGGGAGAGGGCTTATCATCTCAGCACATTGGTATGCAACTTGGGTTTGCACTTTTTAAAGTAATTACAGGGAAATGTGTGTATTTATAGTTGACTTTGACTTTCTTACAATTATTTAATAAGGCAGGCTCGCAATATTACTCTCATGATCTAAGAGCCTGTAATCTCTCTGGGGTCTAATTATCTCCTGATAACCTTGCCCCTTGACGACATCTGTACTACTATTATAAAACATGTTTATTTTGGGAAAGGACATATATTTTACGTTGTAATAGCATTAAACTGTCAGACCTGAGTGTTAACAGCAATTTGCCCTAAGAGCTTTCAGAAAAGATTAGCTCAGGCATTATATGTGGTTTATCAGACAATCTAAGGGGCTCAAAAGTCATTTTTATTACAACTATTTTTTTTCTCTGAAAAAAAAAAAAAAAAAAAAACCTTGCAGCTCTAGAACCTTACTTTAATATCTTCAAATAGGGCTATTTACACTTTTACCTGTTAAAACTTCTACTGAAGCATGCAGCCAATTAGGAGGATATGCAAAAGAAATGTAACTGGCAGAAAAAAAATTGAGGTCATGTCAAGGATAATCATTCTAATATTTAAGCATATGGTTCCAGAATCAGAAACATTTTGTTTCAAGTCCAAGTTCTGTCCTTATTACCAGCATTAGTTTATAAAAATAATTATTTAATTTCTTTCAGTCTTAGTGTTCTCAGATGTAAAATGGAGATTACAATGGGGAAGGGTTCTGTAAAAGTATTTAACTTACATTATTATAGGAGGAATTAAAATAAGTATTAGTTAAAATATTTTAAGGGTTGTATTACTGCTAATTATCATTATGCATTCATAACCAACAAATATATATTGCTCTTCAGCTTTGTGCTACTCATGGTTATAAAGTAGTTATGAAAGAATAACCCTAAGGGACTTGTTTCCTGCCATCGCAAAGCTAAAATACGTGTTTGTCTGTCATTATTATTCTAAAACATTTCATCTTTCTTCAACAGAAATTGCACTCCATATCTGTCATCTGGGTTGAAATAGGAAAAACAACCACCAAGTCCAGAGTCTGGGGATTCCCATCACAGTAGATTACAGCCAGAGTCTCACAGACTCCGCTCATACCTGCTCTAAATGTGAAGAAGTAGGTCAAAGTACTGGACACTGTACAAGCGATTTCCAAACATGTCCTATGGGCCAGGCAGTGTTCCAGCATTTTGGAAGTCCAAGGAGGGAGGATCACTTGAGCGCAGGAGTTTGAGACCAGCCTGGGCAGCATGAGGAGATCCCATCTCTCCAAAAATAAAAAGTTAGCTTGGTGCGGTGGCGCATACCTGCAGTCGAAGCTACATGGGAGGCTGAGGCAAGAGAATCACTGGAGTTCAGGAAGCTGAGGCTGCAGTGAGACTTGATCACACCACTGCCCTCCAGTCTGAGCAATAGATTCACATGCTGTCTCAAAAGTATATGATTACTATGTTTAAAACACCTTTGAAGCAGATATTCATTACATTTTGCTTGAGCACCTATTTGTGCCAGCCACTCTGGAGATAAAGCAGTCAATATGGAACCACATTATAGTAGAAGAAGATAAAAACAAATAGTAACAAAAATAGTATGCAAAATATATACTTAGCAAGCAAAATAGTGGTGAGTCCTACAGAGAAAAATAAAGTGGGAAAGTTGGATAGAGCATGCAAGGGAATGTGCTGTCATTGAAAGTTATCAAGAAGAGCCTCAAAAAGCAGAGATGCTTATGATACAGAGGCTTCAAGAAGCAGAGAAGAAGGGACTCTTAACTGAAGCAACTGATGCTAAGAAAGATTGCATCATTTATTACATATTTGTGTATTTACTTATGCCCTTTCTATATTTCAAAGTTAATTTTAGATGACTTAAAAACAGCCACAGAAGATAAAAAGCAAGCAAGAAAATCCAAGCAAAGGGCAACAGTGTAGGGAAGTAAAATAAACAAAGATTTAGATTCATATACAAAATTTGCTTTCCAAATGATAAAAATAAACTCAAAATTCTGTCTTTGAGCATTCTGCTAGCCATTGCAAAGAGAAACTAACCAATGGAGAGATTGAAATAAATCCCTTATACAAAAATGTCACTGATAATTCAGGAGGGTCCAACATATTGCTGGTATTGAGACCAGAGAGGAAAAATTTAAAGAAGGCCCTCACCAATAGCATTATGGTAGATAATTACTACAATATCACTACAGCAGTGACATCCTCACATCATTTATTATAATGTTCCTACAATGTAAAAGAAAAAGAAAAAGCCAAAGGCCTAAGTCCAATTGCACTAATAGTGTTCCCCCAAAGCAAAAACAACACAATCTAGTTACTTACCTCTCTGAAGACATGCATGAAACACAATATAGATTTTAGATTACCTCAATAAATGGTTAAAGAAATTTTCTTCAAAAAATATCATTTTATTCAACTAAAAAATCTTTACACCTAAAGTAAATAAATTAATTTTTAAAAATAAAAAAAATCTTTATCATGTCCCAGTTATGCTACTATTCTAAGAATACAATGATATGACTTTATAAAATCTAGGAACTTAACTAAGGAGTTTTCTAAAGAAATGACTGCTGCATGTGGCGATTCCTCAAGGACCTAAAAATAGAAATCCCATTTGACCCAGCAATCCCATTACTGGGTATATATCCAAAGGATTATAAATCATTCTACTACAAGGACACATGCACACGAATGTTCATTGCAGCACTGTTTACAATAGCAAAGACCTGGAACCAACCCAAATGCCCAACGATGATAGACTGGATAGGGAAAATGTGGTACATATACACCATGGAATATTACGCAGCCATCAAAAACGATGAGTTCACGTCCTTTGTAGGGACATGGATGAACCTGGAAACCATCATTCTCAGCAAACTGACACAAGAGCAGAAAATCAAACACCGTATATTCTCGCTCATAGGCGGGTGTTGAACAATGAGAACACATGGACACAGGGAGGGGAGCCCTACACACTGGGGTCCGTTGGGGGGAAATGGGGGAGGGGCGGGGGGGTGGGGAGGTGGGAAGAGATAGCATGGGGAGAAATGACAGATACAGGTGAGGGGACGGAAGGAAGCAAAGCACACTGCCATGTGTGTACCTATGCAACAATCTTGCATGTTCATCACATGTACCCCAAAACCTAAAATGCAATAAAAAAAAGAAAAAAAAATAAATAAAAAAAGAAATGACTGCTGCATTAAGACAGTAAGATGATCAACTTACAAAAGACTATAGTACGTCTAGGGCATGAAAGAGTCAGAGTTTAAATCTTGGTAAGTCTGACTTTTACATTCAATTCTCAATTGAAAATACATCTCCATATGTATTTAAATTATGTTTAAATGATGATTTATTTTTATGATATAAGTGGTAGATATAGAGAAATAAAAACAACATTCAATATAATGCAACAAAGGTAAGTGAAATAATGTGCAAATAATAACGAATAAATTAATAAATAAATACAAAGATAAAATTTTAAAAGTAATAATTCTACATCAGATTTGCATGTTACCAGTGAGTAAGAATTTCATTCCCTTTTTTTTTTTTTTTTTGGAGCTAAGTGAAATAATTGTAAACTCATTTAAAATACTCCAGGTATGATACTGTCCCATAGACGTATGAATGAAAATAATTGTGAGGGAATACATGCTACATAAGAGAACTTACCCTAAAGCTATTTTGATCAATTGATACAGAAAAGACAAATACATCAGTAGAAAAGAAAACATTCTAAAAGCAGATCAAATAGATAAATGAACTTCCCAAAGACCAGTTATTGGCATTTTAATTCAATTAGGAAATAATGATGTATTTAATAACTAGTGCTAGGATGCTGTACTATCAGTCTAAAAGAGAAAAAGCCCCTACTTCATACCATATGCAATACCTACAGATGAGTTAGCAACTTTTTAGTGATATAATGAAGTTTCAGAAATCCTGCTGATTCTACTAGAAAGTTTCATTATCTGGCTGTATCTGATTGAAAGAGGTGAGAAACTAGAAAGAGATCATGTCCTTTCAACAGTGTCCCTGATAGGGTTTGGCTCTGTGTCCCCACCCAAATCTTATTTTCAATTGTAATAATCCCCATGTGTCAAAGCAGGACCAGTTGGAGATATTCAAATAATGGGAGTAGTTTCACCATACTGTTCTCATGATAGTGAGTGAGTTCTCACCAGATCTGATGGTTTTACAAGGGGTTTCCCGCTTCTCTTGATCTCACATCTTTTACCTGCTGTCATGTAATATGTGCCTGTTTTGCATTCTACCATAATTGTAAATTTTCTGAGGCCTTTCTAGCCATGAGAATCTGTGAGTCAAGTAAACCCTTTTCTTTATAAATTACCCAGTCTTGGGTATTTCTTCATAGCAATGTGAAAATTGATGGATACAGGAAATCGGTACCACTGAGAATGGGGTGCTGCTATAAAGATACCCAAAAACATGAAAGTGACTTGGGAAATAGGTAGTAGGCAGAGCTTGGAACAGTTTGGAGGGCTCAGAAGAAGACAGGAAAATGTGAGAAAGTTTGCAACTTCCTAGAGACTTAGAGGTCTCAGAAGACAGAAATATATGGAAAAGTTTGGAACTTCCTAGAGACTTGTTGAATTGTTTTGGCCAAAATGCTGATACTGATATGGAAAATGGATTCCATGCTAAGGTGGTCTCAGATGGCAATAAGGAACTTGTTGGGAATTGGAATAAAGGTCACTCTTGCTATGCAAAGAGACTGGCATCATTTTGTCCCTGCTCTAGAGATTTGTGGAACTTTAAATTTGAGAGATAATTTAGGGTATCTGAAGGAAGGAATTTCTAAGTGGAAATGTGTTCAAGAGAAGCAGAGCATAGAAATTTGGAAAATTTGCAGCCTGACAATGCAATAGAAAATACTCATTTTCTTGGGAGAAAGTCAAGCTAACAGCAGAAATTTGCATAAGTAATGAGAAGCCAAATGTTAATCACCAACACAATGAGGAAAATGTCCCCAGGGCATGTCAGAGACCTTCCTGGAAGCCCCATCACAAATCTGGAGGCCTGGAAGGGAAAAATGCTTTTTGCCCATCCCAGGGTCTCCTCCAAGCAGTCTTCGGACATGGTGCCCTGTATCTCAGCCATGACTAAAAGAGCCAAGGTTTCAGTGGGTGCAAGCCCCAATCCTTGGCAGTTTTTACATGGTGTTGGGTGTGCGGGTATACAGAAAACAAAAATTGAGGTTTGGGAATCTCTGCCTAGAATTTAGAGGATGTATGGAAAACATCCCCTAGGCAGAGGTCTACTGCAGGGGTAGCACCCTCATGAAGAACTTCTGGTAGGGCAAAGTGGAAAGGAAATGTGAGGTCAGAACCCCACAGAGTTTCTTTTGGAGCACTGCCTAGTGGAGCTGGGGGAAGAGGGCCACCATCCTCCAGACCTCAGACTGGTAGATTCTCTGACGGCTTGCATCATGAGCATGGAAAAGTTGCGGATACTCAACATCAGCCCATGGAAAATAGCCAGGAGGGAGGGTGTACCCTGAAAAGCCACAGGGATAGAGTTGCCCAAATCTGGAGAAGCCTACCTACTGCATCAACATGACCTGGATGTGAGACATGAAGTCAAAGGCGATCATTTCAGATCTTTGAGATTTGATGGCCCCACTTGATTTTGGACTTGCATGTCTCTGGTTATGGGTTTTCTTGGGTGCATAGTTATGTTGTCTATTACATAACATTACGTACAGCTTTCCCTCACAGAAATCACATTTTTTCCTCATTTTTTCTGGAGACATTCGTAAGAAGTGTTTATATATTTGTCTATGAAAAGTCTCCACAGGAATTTCTATTTTTAGTCCAGTTTTAGATTAGTTTTCAGGGTGAGGTTTTCACACTGCATGAATGATTTGGGGTTCCAGATACATGGGGTTTTGCTGGATGCTGTGATATCTCCTGACAGTCAGAGGTATGGCTTATTACTAGGCCAGAACCGAAGGCTGGTAAGTGGGAGATTTTTGGAATTCTAATGAGGAAAGAAATCACATTCTCCTAGATTTTAGTTATATGTAAATATTTCATGTGAAACTCTCTACATACCTGAGGCTGGGTCCTCAGCACTCTGGCTCATTTCAAATGAAAATTGAGTATGGCATATCCAAAGTTGACAATTAATCAATACTCAGTGCTTGTTAAAATATTCCTAGGCCGGGCGTGGTGGCTCAAGCCTGTAATCCCAGCACTTTGGGAGGCCGAGGCGGGTGGATCACGAGGTCGAGAGATCGAGACCATCCTGGTCAACATGGTGAAACCCCGTCTCTACTAAAGGTGCAAAAAATTAGCTGGGCATGGTGGCGTGTGCCTGTAATCCCAGCTACTTAGGAGGCTGAGGCAGGAGAATTGCCTGAGCCCAGGAGGCGGAGGTTGCGGTGAGCCGAGATCGCACCATTGCACTCCAGCCTGGGTAACAAGAGCGAAACTCCGTCTCAAAAAAAAAAAAAAAAAAAATATTCCTATACCTTTAGCCATCCCAGTGATCTTCACTGGGAAACCCTTTATATTTCTAGACTCTTCTAGAAAATATACTGACTTTCCAAGACTTAGCTCTCATCGTAAGACTGGCACCCAATTTGATGCTATACCTATTGTTAAATGTTAGCAATATTACTTCTTATTCTAATAAACCACAACTCTCCATGAATAATAGGATATATGATTTATACTCCTCTTCCATTTTGACTATCATTACTTTTTGTTTCTAGCCTCTAATACCCTTTCTGTCTTCAAAATTTAAATTTGATAAAGCAATCTGGATATTTTTAAATCTCATTTCCCAAAATAAAAAAAAAAAAAAGTTATGTTAGTTTAGCAACTTATAGTATCACATCTTAAATGGTTGGTGGTGATTCTGAAGTTTTATCAAAACCAAATTCAAATAATATTTGTGGAAAGTCTATTCAATTCACTTTATTACTCACAACAAAAATGCATGACCTTCTTGCTATATTTTGTCATTCTAGTTTAATAATTATAGGTAGGATTAATCATATAGTTATTTTTATACTTTATATATTTTCTGATAATTTAAAATAATTTTAAAGTACCTTAATTATATCATGATATAGGCAATAATGACATGTAGTTTATTATCACTAAGACCCCTGGATTTTCTTGCTTTTAAAGCTTAGTTAGCAATTTTGGAAACCCCTGAGTTCTCTCACTTTCTGTAGGTAAGGTGAGAAAAAATGGGGACAAATTTTGATTTCCTGTGATTTTCCTCATATCTCCTAACCCTGCATTATGTTGTTGAAATAATATAAAATCTTAACTTGTCACTTTGGATACTTTTATGGGAAAAGCTTTTGCTTAGATAAGTCTAGAGTTTAGATATAGGCTGAGGGCAGTGAGAAGCCACTGAAGGGTTTTAAGTGGAGAAGTTATTTGATTTATAGTTTTAAATATTACTCTGTTAGTAAAATAAATCAAATATTACAGAGTAAAAACACTCAGCAAAGGAAGACTACTTTGGTTTTAAGGATCTTATAATGAGATGATGGTGACTCCTCTAAAATGGGGTAATGGGAATGGAGTCTAAGAATTTAGGAATACAATTGACAGTACCTAGTGATTGGATATCGGTAGCTAAGAAGAGGCAGAGATAAAGGATAGTTTCTGGATTGGCCCCTGAGATAGATAGTAGCACCTGTTACCAAGTGGGTTGAGACCAGAAGAGATGACATTGGTTGTTACTTTTGGTCATATTGCTGGAAGCAGGTTTTGCAGAAGGATGATGCACAAGTTAATATTAGCACAAGTTACTAGCATGTGTGCTAACAGCTTATCACAAGCTAACATTTATTTTGATCAGAAATAAATATTTTTGAGGTTCTTTTTCTTGAAAGTGTGTGTATGTCTGTGTGTTTTAATTTTAATTACAGAACTTACAAAGTTCTGTAATCATATATTTTGGCAATAACAATTGCTTTAACCCTCATCTACATAATATAATCAAATTATGAAGTTGAATGACTTAAAAATAATTTGGAAACATACCCCTTTTAAAACCATGTAATAACTAGAATAATCTCAAACCAGAGTTAGCTGCCCTCACATGACTCTGATATTAATGAATGCCTTTTGAAAAGTTGTGGTCACAATTAAGAAAAATCAGTTTTTGTTGAACACCTAATACCCTGGAACTACTTTAGGTATTTCATATGCATTTCCTCACTAATCCTCAGAAAAATATAAGTTAGAAAAAATTATGCCAATTTTGCAAATAAGAAAACTGAGATTCCAAGAGTTTAAATAACTGACTCAAAGCCATATGACTTGTATTTATCTACACTGGGGTTTGAACTGAGGTTATGTATGAGGACTCTAAAACCAAAAAGTGTCCTCTTTCAATTACATATAACTGCCTATAAATTAGATATCAAACCTACTTATCTCTGAGCACATTTCACTTTTATGAGAAATTCTGTCCTATGCACTCTTTTCTGGGAGGAATACTCTCATTTCCTCACTACCTACTTGATAGTCTATTGAGAATAGGAAATCAAGCCTTTTGACTTTGGACCTAGTAACCACATATTATTCCCATGATCCACTAATTTCAATAGGGTGTGTATTAAGTTTTCAAAATTTCCACATAAATCATTCTATCCTGGCACATACCTCCTGCCTACACTGATTGGACAGGCTCCTTCTGGCAAGATTCTTATTACAACGTTTTCCCTGTGGTCCATGGTTTCCAATGCATTTGACATGTTTTCTTTAATGTGATCAGAACTTCTTGGAATCTACACTGGCTTATTATGACTGACACTATTTCTTTCATGGACTGCTTTTCTTTTACACAATTGCAACTTACCATCTATTTTAGGGCTTTTGATCAAAACCCAGGGTTACTCAAGTTTAGATCACTCTGATGAGTGTAAACTATCACAATGAGGAATGACATGCTCACATACACTCCTTCAGACAACACTAGCTCTATCTGAATTCACCAGTCCTGATAGTTTATATGTTTAGCTGCTTCATAAAAATAACAGACTAAAAATTTCTCTCTATTTTGGGTCACTATAGGTATTTTTTCCATCAATATACATATACCGAGAACCTACTGTGTGTTGGGTACTATGCTATATACTAGGCATACAAAAGCATGCTTCCTGTCCTCAAAAGACTGAATTCTAGTCAAGAAAATGAAATAAATACATTTATATAGAATTCAAATGAATGTTAAATATCAAAATAGTTGTCCCAACATCATTCTTCTCAAGATTTCCTTGCTCCTCTCTGCCTACAAACCAGTTTATTTTGCTGGCTTCTCTTCTTTTGCCATTTCTGTAACTCTGGCATGACTCAGAGTTCTGTGCTCAGCCAGCTTCTCCTCACACCCTTTACACGGTTTTTGAGAGCTATTCTCACTCTGGCCTCTTCGTGGATGAATTCTAAATGATGTTCCCTTGGCACTTCCAACTTCATGTCCCATTGACCTCTCACACTGAACAAAAGCCAAATTGAGCTCACCATTCTTCTTCAAAACCTGCTACCATCAATATGACCAATCTTGGTGAGCACTGTCATCTCTTCAGATCTCATCCTTCTCAGTAACTGGTGTTACTATCTACCTGGGTGACCAATCCGGAAACCATCCCTGATCTCTTACTCTCCTTAGCTGCCAATATCCAATCACCAGTGACTTTCCATTGTACTTCTAAATCCTTAGAATCCATTTCCATTGTCCCATTTTAAAGAAGTCACCATCATCTCATGATAAGATCCTTACAACAACCAAAGTAGCCTTCCTTCACTGAGTATTTTCCTTCTTTGATCTCTGATTTATTCTACTAACAGTAATTTTTAAAACTGTAAATCAAATAAGTTCTCCACTTAAAACCCTTCAGTGGCTTCTCATTGCTCGCAGCCTATACTCAAACTGCTGAACATAGGATTGACAGAGCTTTGCATATGGCCTCAGATTACCACTCCAGAGTTTGTTCACCATTCTCAAGTTTCCTCTCTGTCCTACAAAAACACGAGATTCTCTTTAGTTCCCTCTGTGTATTTTTTCCCCAAGCTATAATTCATGCTCCTTGTAATGCTGGGATATTCTCCACACTCTTCCCGTTTTTTAGCCCCTTTCTGCTGAGGCAGATTTCAGATTTCAGATTCGACACCTCTGATATCCTTTAGGAAGCCTTCTCTGAACTCCCAAAATTTAAATTATCCTCCCAAGTATTCTCTCCATTGCACTCCATTCTTATATCTCAAGAGTACACTAAAATTAGTGAATTGTAATTGCCACTTCTCTATATTTCCCAGCGGACTCTAGCTGATTAAGATAGTTATCACGTTTTGTTCACTTTTTTCTTCCAGAATATTGCTATGAACATTGCAAGCATACTGACAGTAGATGAGGATACTAAGGGACGAATGGATAGATGGATAGATGGATGGATGGATGATGCCTCATCTATCTAAGCAGTAAAGTTGATAAAAGTGAGCAGGAATTAGAGGAATTAACAATGAAGAATGAAGTGGTCCTCAGGAAATAAAAGGGGAACCAGGGTTTGCCAGCAAGAAAATGAGAAGAGACCTGGCAGTGAATGAATGATACGTTTGATTAAGAAGAAAACTTTCAGTGTTACTGAGGATTTTCTTCACTCGTTTAAGCAAAATAAATAACTAGGAGTTAGAGTGTGCCCAGACTATAGATATCTTAAATATACCAATATTAGGCCTTGTGTGCATAGCATATTTAGCATAGATAGCATTTTGAGGCATTATAATTATTTAAGAATAATAACAATATTTATGAAGCATTTACTATATACCAGGCCCTCTTCTAACTTCTTTAGGTGTTAATCCAGTTTAATCTCCCCAGCATCCAAGTGGCAACATACCACTGCCCAGCCGGTGGCATCAGTCTGCCCTTTTACGTAGGCAATAAGAGGTTGTACTTTCTGCCAAAAATTTAAGAACAGTTATAAAACGATTTTTATCCTCGTATAACCAATATTGGTTACTCTTTAAAATATCACTAATAAAATAGTAGTTCCTGAAACAAATTATTTGTTGGTTTAAATCCTAAAATTGTTGATACCGTGAGTTTTGAATGGCTTTATTTTTGTCATTGTTTAGGATCAGCTAAGTTTTTATTTAGCTTAAAACTTAAAACAATTAAACAGTGAGAAATGCAAGATGTGCTATTGTGCCTGGTATGTGCAAATATACGTTACACAGAAAATAGTTTACTTCATTTTAATAATATCCTTGGAATTAAGATACCTTAATCTATTTAATTGTTACTTAATTGTTCATTTTTTTGACAGACCAATACATAGGTATACATAGTCTCCTTCTTATCAAAAGATCAATGTAATTTTAAAATATTAATTTATTAATTTATTTTATATTTATTTATGTTTAATTTTCTGGCATAATTATATATACAAAATAAAATAAATTAATCACTATTTTTTCTGTGTATTATTACTATTCACTCTATTTTATGGTTGTTAATGAAAATACTTTTATAATATTTAATGATATTGTTACAAAATTTTTCATTCTGGGTGCTAGAAAATTACAGTAGTGTCACTGATATGGTTTGCCTATGTCCAAACCCAAATATCTCTCTAAATTGTAATGATCCCCATATGTCAAGGGTGGGGCCAGGGGCAGATAATTGAATCATGGGGGTCATTTTCCCCATACTGTTCTCCTAAGTCTTACAGGATCTCTCTCATGCTCTTATAAATGGAAGTTCCCCTGAACAAGTTCTCTTGCCTGCCACCATGTAAGATGTGATTTTGCTCCTCGTTTGCCTTCTGCCATGGTTGCAAGGTCTCCTCAGGCACGTGGAAATGTGAATCAATTAAACATTTTCCTTTATAAATTACCCAGTCTTGGGTATGTCTCTATTAGCAGCGTGAGAGGAGACTAACACAGTCACTGACCATACTTATAAAATAGGTATAAATATTATAATTACTTTTATAGATAAGGAAACCTAATTGAAAGCTTGCCAGTGACAGAGGTAGATATGTATGCAAAGTAGATGATTATGACTGAAGGCATAAGGCAGACAGGAAGCAGGGAGAGAAAAGACAGTTTTGAAAGCCTGCACTGGCGGCCGTATGTGTAAGGGATTGTTTGCTTTGAAGGGGCTCAGCAGCTTCTGCATGAAGAAATGACCTGCAGCTTGTTCTACGTACCAGTTCCTGCTGATGTTTACATACAGGCACAAAAATGTCTCAAGTTTGCTGTTCCCTGTAGAATACAGTTGATGAAAAATCTCATCTCTGGGGAAAAATGCTTGCAGTGATTATGAGGCCAAAGTTATAAAAATGAAATACGGTAATTTCATAGTCACAACACTGGTTTCCTAACTGCAACCTCATTCCTTATTTGATATAAATGTAATGAGGCAACTTTCAGAGCATAATATGATATGCAGGAAAATACTAGTAGTCACTATACTGACCTATGCTACACCATTAAGGGAAAAAGGCTCCATTTGAAGTCAACAATAACATATTTTGCCACCTACAGCAGGATAGTTACTGCAGAACATGAAATCACAGGTTAGGGTGCTCTCCATTCTAACAAAGTATCACTCTGCATCGTGAGATCTTTGTGTCCCTATTCATCACGATTATTATTCAAATAGCAGGTTTTTGTAGGGTGATTCAACAGTACCCCAGCACCTCTCCCTGAAGCTGGATAGGAGTAAGGTGAGCAAAACAACAGGTCATAACTGTTAAAGAGTGAATCACTCAGTCAATTTGAAAACTGCTTTATTTCTAATTCCATTGTGTTTGTTTCTGTCATCATTAAACAATGGAAAATATATACAGCTGACTTACCATCTAAAATAAAAATAGAATCTTAATCCCCAGCCCTTACCATCCTTTAATGGCCCCTCATTTCAAAAGCCTAAAATGTAACTTCTTAGTCTGGCATATCAAACCTTAATGGCCTTTCCAATGTCATCCCTCCCCACTTTCTTAGATGCTCTTGTGACAGAATTACTTATATTTCTCTAAAGATCTCATGCGATTTGATGTTTCCTTCTCTTAAATCTGCTTAAAATGTCCATCATTTTCTTTATCAACTTGTGAAATTCCCAATTCCAGAATCAACTCAAAATACATCTCTTTATTAATCTTCCTCAGGATTCTCACATGAACAAAATTGAATGCTGCCAATTCCATAGTTTCAGAATGTAATATTTACATATTCCTGTATTTTAGTATATTTTAGCATGCGATCATTAATTTGAAAATCCTTGACATCCTTCTCAGTATTCCACAAAGACAGGGACATGGTCTGTTTCTACATTCCTGGAACATGTGCAAAATCAATAGATGTCATCCAAATCACTGGACGAATGAATGAGACAGATCATCCCTGCACATACCTAAACTCTTCTCCAAGGAAAAAAAAGAATGTATGGCGTTAGAATATTAACTAAGTAATTTTCTTTTCTATACAAGATACTTTTGAAATCTACTTCCAGGAATAAATCATGTCTGCTAAAGAGTTGGTTAATTTGCTTCAGTTTTTTAAATAAGGGAAACTACACAAATTATTCTGATTCCCGAGGTGCCCTGGGACATTCAATCCTAATGACACGGATGATTCTCATTTAAAATGTATTTTCCTCCCTCCATAGCTCTGATTGCTTTCTATGCGCTTTTATTTTATCAACCTCGTGTATATATACTTTTTGTTTTGGCAATTTCTAATTATCTTGAAAAAGAGGAGAAAAACAAATAAATAAAAGACTAATATCACTAAAGTTTTTCACATTCTATTATTGTATGACGTTAAGGAAATTAAAAGTTTTATTGACAAATAAGTTAAAAATGACATTTACAAAGAAAAAATGTATTTCCTTAAGACAAAGTCCTCTTAGGCATACATGTTATTTAGATGTTGTGTTCATAGTCTATCTACTTCTAAACAAACTTAAAATGTATACTATCCTCCCTAATTCATACTCACCTATTTAGATAAATGCACCTCTTCTGTTTTTCCCTTTACCAGTCTCCCTTTTTCACCTAAAGCCTTCACTGAGTAAGTACCGTAAAGGACTGTCAGGTCACAAAAAGAGTAAAGAAAATACATATTACATATGTACAGGCTATGTTCTGTATTTTTGTAGCTGTGTGACCTTTGGCAAGTTATTTTCTCTATTTTAGCCTCCGTGTCCTCATATGTATAGTATGAAAATGTTAGTTATCCATTCTACTTCACAGGACTCAAGATAATCAGATGGGTCCTTCATAGATGTATTATCTGTCAGTGTAAGCTTAAATGAATATGTCAAGGCTTAGTTGCAATACTATGACATTTTCAATTACTATCTTAATTTCTTTGTTATAATTAATAGGCAAGCTAATCTCTTGATTATTCTTAGCAGCCTAAAGTATATTGGGCCCATAAAGGCCTTGGGGCTATTTCCCCCCTAATTCTTTGAACTGTAAGAACAAATCCTTACTCTTTTTTTGTTTGTATGTTTGGTTGGTTGGTTGAGATGGAGTCTCACTCTGTCATCCAGTCTGGAGTGCAGGGATACTATCTTGGCATACTGCAACCTTCACCTCCTGGGTTCAAATGATTCTCCTGCCTCAGCCTCCCAAGAAGCTGGGATTACAGGTGCCTGCCACCATGCCTGGCTAATTTTTGTATTATATTCTAGTCTTACATTTTTTTCATTTTCTTAATGATGTCTTTTGACGTACAGATATATTTAGTTTAGATGAAATCTAATTTTGTATTTTTAGTAGAGATGGGGTTTCACCATGTTGGCCAGACTGGTCTCGAACTCCTGACCTCAGGTGATCCACCCTCCTTGGACTCCCAAAGTGCTAGAATTACAGGCATGAGCCACTACACCTGGCCAAGAGTGTCTTTAAATAGTAGGCACCCATTAAATGTTGGTTGAGTAAATTGGACAAATGAAATATGTATTGAACACCTACAATAACCATTAGGGTGTCATCATGAAAAAGACTGTAAATAGGTTTTATTTTCCAAAAATTTTACTCTTGGCTGAATTGGGGGAGGAAAAGAGTTAACAAGCAAACAAATGAATAGAGGTTAGTATTTCAGATCATAAAAGCAGTGATGTCATAAATTGTCTAAGATAGCAAAGGCAAATTAAATTCCATGGTCAAAAAAGGCTTCCAGCTGGTGTTTGAGCTGAAACTTTATTTGCCAAGAAGGAAAGGGCTATCTTTTTTGTCCAGGAAGATGCTATGTTTCTGTTTATAAATAGATTAATGCTGTTATCATGGGAATGAGTTAGTTACTACTAGAATTAATTTCTGATGAAAGGGATGAGTTTGCCTCCATCTTGCTCTCTTACATGCTTTCCTCCCCTTTGGCCCTCCCACCCTGAGATAACACAGCAGAAACCCCTCACCAGATGCCATCCTTCTGATGTTGGACTTTGTGTCATCCAATGAGAGTGCTAGAAATACATTTATTTTATTATTCATTACCCAGTGTGATATTCTAGTATAGCAACATAAAGCAGACTAAGACAGAAGATAAAGAAGCATGGCCATTTTGGTAGCAGAAACAACAGGTGAAATCTTGCTGGCTGGCCAACTTCCTGGTTAAGATTCTAAATGTCATTTTATGTCTAGGCTCTCCTCCACGGGTAACACAGCTTCACAGATATATGGCCTCATAGCAATTCCCATGCTGGTACAGCTGGGTAATCTTTCCATCTGTGGATACTAACCTTGTGAGCGACTTCCTCTGGGCACAGCTCAGCTAGACTGCAGATGGCTACACGTGTGTATGTATGTGCAATTCTATGCACTTCAAAGAATGACTAACAAAACACTCTCTATTCACCTCTTGTGTAACCTGGTTCTTGTTATAGGGCCTTTCAGGATTTTGAAGCATCCCCAGTCTTCATCCACTGTATTCCAGAAACAATCCTGCTCCTATACATCCTCCCCTTTGTGACATACACATACGCATATACATTTCTGTCAATCGAAACTATCTCCGGATATCACTGTATATCCCCAGAGGGGCAAATTTGCCCCCTGTTGAGAACCACTGTTCCTGAGGATAAAATATTAGTGTCACCTCCTGCCTTACAAAAAGCTTTCTGAGTAATCTGGAGGCATAACATTTGCTTAGGCAATTTTGTAGTGGTCATTTCTAACCTTGCCAGTCATCAGGTATGCTGTGCAGGTTTGACTACTCAGTATCTGAATGTCTCCCTCCATGTCCAGAAGCTAACCCTTGCAAATCATGTCCTATTTATGGAATTCTGCTGCCTCATACATAATATGAAAGGCAAAACTAGATGATGTCCAAGAAGCACACATCTCAAATTCACAATAATTCTTGAAGACAGAATCCGACAGCCTTTAATGTAGTTGATATTCTCACAATTTGCACAATGTTATGTATTGGGATCTGAGGGACTTAGGTCACTGCAATGTACATGGATTAGAGCTTACGTTTTGTCCCTCTTTAATTATTGGGTTCGTTCATTTTTTCCTAATATTGTTCAGAGTAGATTCTACTGTTTTTGTTTTATTTTCTTTTGCAGTTGTTTCAACCATTTTGTGTTTTAAGTTAAAAAATATAGTAGAATATTATTTAAGACACCTTTATGGGTTTTTTTTTTCCTACACCGTAATATTTAAAATGCACCTTTTAAAGTGAGAGGGTAAATATGAAACAGGTTTCTTTATTCTTTCATTAAGTAATCCAGTTATGCAATACATATTATTGTTGAGTGCTTCAATCCAGGAAATGGATGGAATGGGAAGGTACTGGTCCTGCTCTTAAGAAGAAACGTACTGGTCCTACTCTTAGGAAGCTAACAACTTAATTGTGAAATAGGCATTGCAATACAAATTGGTAAGTGCTACAAAACAGGAACATGCAGAGCAGTAAGGAACAGAAAGAAGAAACGCCTACCTAAACCTGGAGAGACAGATTTAATGAAAACATACTGTCAATTTTAGCACACATGTATTTAACCTACACATACACACAATGTACACATACTATGTGTGTGTGTTTCTATACACACGTACATATATATGCACCATATACATATACATATCTATACAAACTATATAAATATACATTTGCATATGTATTTGTGTACATATAGATATACCTATTCACATTATTCATACATATATTTATTCATAAATATACATATTTATTTGAATCCAAAGATCCTAAGCATTTTATAAACAGATTCCAAAGCCAGATGTGAACCATGGTCAAGTAAAAATTTGGAATAGAAATGTAACTTTGCAGCTAACACCTTTATATATAATGTTTGGTGTTCTTATTTAAACACTTTTGCTGGACCATAGGTTCTCCACAGCATTCAGGTAAAAGTAAATAAAGAAAGAATGACAACAAAAAGCTTAGAAGTAATGTTATTTGTACTGTAATACACATCAGGGAATTTGGAAGCATGGAGCTCAATAAAGTAGTTTTTCAATTTACCAGGAGCAGCAGGAGGGAGACAAAAATCTGAACAAAGAGATCTAGGTGCCAGTAAATCTGTGAAACACTTTAATATGGAATTATATTTCCTGACAACATATGCATTCAATGAAGTAAAGATATTGGATTGCAATTTGCACAGAATCTATTTGAAAGTCAATAATTACCCATCAGTAAAAATGATGTTTTTAAAATTATAATAAAATGTGTCATACTAAAACCTTTAAGGAGTGAGTGAGTGGTTTCATTTTGTTTCAGGGTCACAATTGGCTTCAATGTATAGCCTCACCAAGCATTACAGCAGAGAAGCTTTTGTGCAAAGTGAGTGTAGCACCAGGTCAGCACCACTCAATCACTGTTCAATAGACTTCCTTCAGATAATACAATGGGCGTCAAAATAATCCAAGAAAAACAGTGTGAGTCCATTTCAGCTAAAGGATTATCCCATTGAGAGCTTAAATTTCACTTCTTTCTACACTCATTTTCACATTTTAATTTACAGTTCATTTATAGATTCCCCAAATAATGATTTAGCTATTGGGTAATGTTGCTCAAGACCTTTTCACTGCATATAATATCCCCTTTGTATTTTAAAAGGTTCACCTCCTCTCAAGCTAGTAGTGTTCAACTTTGTACAATACAACTCAATTGAACTAAAGACTTAGTAAGTCCCAGTACATCAGTTAGTCATTCATTGTGTCATTCAGTACAAGAGTCAGTGAAAAGTATTTGTGCAGAATCATGGTATGTTGTACCCAAACACATTTTCTAATACGATATAAATAGAAATGGAAGTTTACAAAAATACATAGTATTGATGAGGATGAAATCAAAGTCAAACTTAGAAACACTGACAGTGAAAATCATGACTATTATTATTATTGATTTGTCTATTTCCAGTAGATTCTAAGTAACTGGTCAGGTCAATTATGGTCTCCAACGTCCCTTACAGGGAGTGGTTGGGAATGGACACATGGTCAATCTGATCAATGAACAGAGAAGTCTGTGGAGGCCACTTTGAATGACTTCTTTGTTTGCACGAAAGTAGCACTGAGCCTTGCTGTGTACAGACGGAACATCTGAAGCTCTCACAGCCACCTTGCTATTTGCCTGAGTATGATAATAACACAAAGAAAGACAGAAGGAAGAGATGGAAAGAAGATAGGTTCTTAATGATTTTGTGCTTACTCAATCAACATTGAAGTCTTCCCTATCCTTAGAGTTTCTAATACATTTTTCTTATTATTTAAGCCCATTTGATATTGTGTTTTACTTGCAATTTGGAACACCGTAATTAAAGTGGTGTAATACGGTATTCTTTTCCTGTAACACAAGTTGTCCATGTAAGAAGAATTTTAAAATATTTGTATATTTTGGAACACATAAATAGTATCCAGTGAATATTAACTGACTAAATAACCAAAAATGCATATCAAGGTTTAAACATGCAGATTTGACATTGTCTTTTACAGTGGTTAAAAATTTGACACAACATAAATGTCAAAAAACTTGAGAAATAAATTAACATGATTCAATCAAGAAAATATTAGACATTCATTAAGAATTATGTTTTCAAAGACTGTTCAGTGATATAGAAGAATGTTTATGCTAAAATATCAAGTGATTATAACATAGAAAACATATAAAATGATATATGCTAGATCTACCAGCTGGCTTCGATTGCATTTTGGCCACTTCCCAGGCACAATGTTGATTATCTTAAGGACATCATTTCATACAATTTCGCAAGCAGACCGATGTGGTAGGTGCTCTTATTATTCCAGTGCTGCAGATAAGCAGACAGATTTTGGAGAGTACATAACTTGTCAAGGATCATATAGCTATGAGTTGTAAGTTGGCTTTGAATACTGAGATTTCCCTTTAATATGTTTAGGATGGATAGGGTCTGGATCTTGTAGACATCTGGATTAGCCTGTTGTGTGGCCAGATTTCCTTGGTCGCTGGATTACTCCCAGGACATTGAGAGATTCCCAACGTTTCCTTTCTCTTCACTGTGGATCACCAAGTATGCCCTTCCCCAGTGCCTGATGATAGAGCAAGGCCTCACTTCCTGTCTCATTCCAATCATTTAATTTCCCACAGTTCTGAATACATAGTGTTCAATGAATCTGAAAAAATTACATCACCAAGACTGAAATGTATAAATTACAGCTAAACATTTCTGTTTCTCAGAGTCCCTTACCATTGCTGCCATGGGGAATTCCCCACTGGCTGGCTCTTTCCCTCCAACTGGGCGTCCTGCCACATTGCTGGAGCTTTTCCTCTTTCCACCTCCTGTCTCTCCAGCTGTCAACTTCTACCCATAACTGAGCCTCTGTTAGCTGTCTATACTAAGCATCTCAAACTAGATTCTTGTATATTTTTGCATGTCCCCAACTTCTTAAGATACGATTGAATTTTTTAGGGGAAGAGGGCAGTATCTTCTTGTACAAACACTTAGACTACCAGAACTACAAAGTATTTAATAGGCATTTCAGGAAGAGCTTTCTACTTTCTAGATTCCCAAAGGTAAAATTTACCTTTGAAATAAAAAATAATTTATTTGTAAAAAATAAAATCAATTGTTTTTATGAAATGCTTTTGTTTAATAATGTTTTTGTAGAGGAGTTAGATTATTATTCCATATGTGCACTTAGCAACTGTGCAACATAGATGAATTCCTTTTACTTCTATCATTTCCATACCTTTTCCTCTTGCTTGTCAACCTTTCTGTTTTCTGCTGCTGTTCAGGAAATCATATAATGAAGCCTCAGCACTTGCCAAATGAACATATTTCTTAACTGTCATACCCAAATCTCCAATGACAAAATCATTTTTTAATAGGATTACCATATAATTTGTCATCCAAATTGAGACAATTTTGAGAGTGTAAAGCAATGTTATTAATAAATATACCTCATAAACCAGAACAATCTGGGCAACTGGAGACCTATGGTCAACCTTTATCAGGGGAAGTTCATGCTTTGGGGCTTCCCAGTTTAAGAAAAATAAGGGGGTTTTAAATGTTAAAATGAACATTTAAATTTTATCCAGAGGCCTCTAAGCTTTATCGGATGTGCATTTGGAGCAATATGCTTTGTTAAATGTACTGTATAGATCACCTCTCTTTCTAATAAAAAGATTCCAAAGTATGTCTATGATATGGTTTGGCTGGGTCCCTACCCAAATTTCTTGAACTGTAGATCCCATAAACTCCATGTATCATGGAAGGGACCAGGTGGGAGGTGATTGAATCATGGAAGTGAGTTCTTCCCATGATGTTCTCCTGATAGTGAATAAGTCTCACGAGGTCTGGTGGTTTTACAAAGGGCAGTTCCTCTACATGTGCTCTCTTGCCTGCCACCACTTAAGATGTGCCTTTGCCTCTCCTTCGCCTTCCACCATAATCACCGTAATTGTGAGGTCTCCCCAGTCATGTATAACTGTGATTCCATTAAATCTTTTTTTCTTTATAAATTACCCAGTCTCCAGCATTTCTTCATAAAGTATGAAATGGACTAATATAGGCTATCACTATTTCAGCAATGGCTTGGTTCACAAAAGAGAAATGTAAGGAAAAAAGAATTTCTCACTATCTGCCCCATCAAATCCTATTGGCTGCCATTGACCTTGTCCAGAAGCAACCAATACCTATCCTTTAAATTCACACTTACCCTCACCTTGAATACTTTATCTACTGTAGGAAAATCTACTTTCCGATGACATCAGTGTCTTTGATCTAAAGCTTTCTATCCTAATTTATATTTAATGTTTCAGAAGCTTGCTTATAAAAGTGTATTAAATATGAGTGAATCAAATGCAAGTAGCTCACACAAATCCTATTTTTTCTATTTACATAGCAATTGTTTTTGCTTATATTTGAATTCTTGTAAAGCCGAAGAAGAAAAGGAGAATTTGCTTCATTGTTTTTGATAATTCCCAAATTACAAGAGGGGTTTGGTGTTCTTGAAAAAAAAATTTTTTTTTTTTGAAAAATTCTTTAAGTAAAGGTGTCCATTACCCATAACCGCAGCCACAGTAAGAGGCTCATACTCACCAACGGAAGTAACTTTGGTCCAAATGGAAGAACCTGAGGGACTCACAGTAGTTCACTTGCTTTCTTTAGCTTTTCCATTTTGTATTTCAATTAATTTTCCCTCTGACAAAAATCTAACAAGAAAACAGAATGGTAAGGTCATTTTGTTTAAAGAAACACATCTAGGGAAAAAATAGTACAGACGTAAAAGTAAGCAGACTGTATATTTAATTAATATTATAAAAATATAATGTGCTTCAACTGGAACATGGAAATCTTATCCCTAGGCAGAAAAAAACAATCTGGTATTAGAAATTCCAGAATAAAAGCACTATACACACTGACACAGTCATTGATATGTTAAGTGCAATTTTAGCTTAAACAGGAACAGTGTTTTTGCCTCAACCATGAACATACATATCAATTATTTAATATACATTTATTAAGTGTCTACCATGTGCTATACACCATGAGAACTTCTATTATGTTATATATTTATATACAATATATAAATCAAGTTTTACTGCTTAAAAATTTTAATTTTAGTGGAAATCACAGAAAAACAGCAGTTGATTTCAATGTATTTCTGATTAAATAATTGATTATGCACAGAGAAATCTTACACAAAGAATGATTTAACTTGTCTTTATTAAACTACATTTCAAAGAAAAAACTGGCAAGTTTTATTGCAAGCATACAAAAATATTTTGAAAGTGCATCCCTTACTTCCTTTCTTAAAATACATTTTACTTACAATCTATACTGTTTATTACCCTCTGAGAACTTCTATTAGGTCTTAGAAGATGTGCAAAACATATTTAGGAACAAATGGACCAGAAATATTAAATCATTAAAGATTTCACCTAGATTAAATAATTATACAGCGACAATGTAATCTAAATTTAGTATATGTCAAAAATTTATGTATCTAATATGAAATTATGAACAAAAGTGCTACAGTTCTACTAGTCTGTGAATTGAATGAAGCAAAATATTAGAAGTGTTAATAGTTTTAGCAGCATTCATTAAATCTTCAGTATCTATGATGCATATTGCTGTAGCCTTGTAGGTATTTAATGCAGGTATTTTACATACTGAAAAAAATTCTAGTTTTGCACCACCTCAAACTGTAATAAGCATTTTCAATATGAATGAAAATGAAAATTCAGTTATGTACATTTAAAAAAAACACTTCTTTCATGAGTTTTAGAAAGGTATGTGTAACAAATATTGATTAAATAAAGAATTAAGAAATTATTGTGCTGATTTTAAAGTTTGTGAAAATTAAGAATCTGCCATCTTTTGTCAGGAATTTAATGGATTTTTTCTTTCCGATATCAATAGTGACTACAATCTACCTCATAACCATTGTCGAATTGAACCACGGAAGTAACTGTTAGGTCTATAGTAATGACATGTGAATCACATGGCCCCTTACAGCACAGAAAGTCCTCTCTATTCCCTTCTGATCTGAATCGTTCTTCTCCTTAACAATTGTTTTTAAGAAAAACAATGGTTTTTCTTTCATTTGATAGATATTTTGAATTTTATAACTCTCTAGGATTCCCTGAATGCACTAGCTGCAAAAAAGCAATCTAACCTTAAGGCCTACTATGAGGAATTGGAGTAGGCATTGGATGCAGGGAGCATTAATTGGTTGCCTGAGGGATTTAATTTGTTCTATAAATGTATTTCATTTGGCTTTTGTAAATTATGTTTGAACAATCCGAAATTTTACAAATACACGCAGGTTTAGAAATAGAGAAAGCAGTACATGTACATACAATTCTAGCAACAATAGGAGGAATTTTAAAGGAAGTAACTGACCAAAGTCTCCACCACCCACATGACCTCATACTGGTTTCCCTCATTAATGTATAATATGTACCTGTTTCCTGTTAATTATTTGGTTTTGCATCGTTTGGGTTTTGTAATGTATTTTCCTTATTTGTGGTTTCATTTCATTTTATTATTCTTGTTTATTTTGTTTTTCCCTTTCAACATTATCTAACATATAATATTGTTCTGTATTTTAGTACTTTCTATTCTAATGTAGTTAACATACAAATAAAAGAAACACGGTTTGGTTAAATTTAACTTAATGTATTAGTTAAGTATTTATATCTTGTCTTTTTATATTGTATTTTCACTTGTTTATCATTTTGTAGCTATTTCAAATCACTTATGAAATGAGTTAGGGACCATTATAAAGCCAATCTTAACCTTTTGAAAATCAAATTTTTACCAATGATTTCTTCAAATATTCCCACAATATTCAACAAATGAGCCTATTTGGCTGAAACATGGTCATAGAAAGTAGACAAATGGGTAAGTGTAAATTTCCAGATAACACAGAGAATCCTCTGGTTGTCACAGGACTCCGGAAATCTCACTCTTCTATTTTTAAGTGCTCTGACATCTACAGTGAGTGCTGCTGAATTTCTCCTTGAGCACCTGATTCTGTGTTTCACAATGTTTTTTCAATGTTGCTATTTATTGAGACCTTTCTATGTTTTGGGGAATAGACTAGCTACTTAAAATATGTTATTTCATTTAGCCTGTTCTATAGTCCTGGGAATTTGGTATTATTGTATTCCTTTAAAAAATGAGTCCACTGAGATTAGGGAGGCTAAATAACTTGTCCAAGGCCATGTGGGTAGGAAGTGGCTCAGCTAGTACTGATCCTGGGTTGAGTTACTCCAAGAAGTTACTCCCAATGTGTTTGTTACCCCTGGACAGGAGGGTTATCAACCAAAGGAGCTGGCAAAAATAGATGGCACCTCTTACCCACAATTAGAAATGGCCAAGGCAGCTGCTCTTATCATAACATTCTAGTAGAAAAGAATTGGTAGGAAGAGAGTAGGAAAAAGACAAAAGGAATTCTTATGTTTTCCTAGAAAAGAAAAAAAGAATCTAGTTATTTGACACACATGAGTTCACAGGCACTTTTTAAAAATAAGAATAGCCTCTTGAATAAATTCTGAACTTAACAATCCATCATAACCTTGTGTGAATTCCACACAATCCATACTGCTTGCTTCAAACTATATTTGAGCTGTAGTAGCAAATTTCCTGCTCCTAAAAACACACCCTGCCCCAGGATCTTGTTATTCCCTATATTTTTAGGCTTGTTCTTGTCTTATTTCATGATTGGCGTCCTCTCCTTCAGGACTCAACCTAAATACTGAGGAAATTAAGGAACTTTTTCTTATCCGGCATATCTAAGTTACCTTCCTCTCCTCTCAATTAATTTCTATTTTATCACTCAATTAATTTTTCTTACAATATTTAACATGTTTTCAAGTAATTTTTAAAATTAATTTATTTTTAAGAATTTTTGGTAACTCTCTGAATCTTTTTGTTTACATCTACTTTCTATTTTTCTAGTAATTGTATTATGATTTTGGATAATTATTGGCCTTGTTTGTTGCTGCTGTTTGTTTGTTTGTTACCGAGTCCTGCTATGTTGCCAGGCTGGCATGCAATGGTGCCATCTCAGCTCACTGCAATCTCCCCCTCCTTGGTTCAAGCGATTCTCCTGCCTCAGCCTCCTGAAAAGCTGGGATTACAGGCATGGCCACCACGCCCAGCTAATTTTTGTATTTTTAATAAAGACAAGGTTTCTCTATGTTGGCCAAGATGGTCCAAATCTCTTGACCTTCTGATCCACCCTCCTGAGCCTCTCAAAGTGCTGGAATTACAGGCATGAGCCACCATGCCCAGCGCCCCGAACTTTTTTTTCACTGTCTTGGTGGGACCTTCCTTTAAGGCACCTTAGCCAAAACGCTGAAATATCATCTAGCTCATTTAAATTTCCTCTTCCTGGATTTGAGTGTCAATCAGCATATTTAAAGACTGAAAATGTTTGGAGTCCATTTATCCCAGCTGTTCCACACGAAATACATTCTTCGCTAGTTTGTTATATAGATACTTAGAACAGCCATAGTTTCTGCACAAATTTAGTTGGTTTTTGTTTGTTTTACTTTAAGTTAACCTATATTCTTTCAATACATTATTTTACTTTTTCTTATAAGTTAAACAAAATCAGAAAGTATAGTTATCCTGCTCTGTATCTGCAAACCCAAATAGATGCCCCATGAGATCAGAAACTCTGTTTGGTACATTAAACATCTGGAACAGTGTGTGACAGCTAGTGTGCATCTAACAATTATTTTTAAATACAAAATGGATGAATAAAATCTGCTGAATGTTCTGAAAGGGGTCTTTGAGGCAGACAATTGAATTCAAGAGCGATATCTGTTTCTAGCTTTAGTTCCTCTTCAACGAGTTTGTTCCCACATGCTATGTTCTTGCTTTCCCCCTAGTAAGTGAAGGTTTTTCACTCTTCTGTGGTCTATTGTCACTTCTTGTGGAAGATCATATGCTCTAAATTACTGACTTGACCAGACTAAATTTACTAATCTATAGGACTTTTGGGCAAGTTTCTTAAGCACTCTATAAATTTTAGTTTCCTTCTATGCAAAGTGGATAGCAATACATGTTATCTCTTGAGCACTACCATCACCTCACCAGTCTCTGTTTCATCTTTTGTTTCTAAGTACTCAGAAAGGTTCCTTTCTCAGGCTTTGACAGTGAGTCAGGGCTAATGTGACTTGGTGAAAATGATGCATGCTGCTTTGAGGCCTGGCCCCTAAAAGCTTAGGCTCAATCCATTTACGCACTTACTTTTTCTTGGTCTACTGTCCGTTGGCATCCAGTAGACAATACTAAGGACCCAATGGTCCAGGACAATGAGTCTGGAAGGTCTCCAAATAACTGCACTTTATCTTCATATAAGCAAGCAGTAAACGGTAGTTGAAGCCACTAATACTTGGAATTTTATTGTGGTTGTTGTTACATCATGTAACATAACTGGATTAAGTAGACCTATAATTATAGGAATTCTAGTGAGAATTATTTAGGATAGAACCAGTACAAAGCCTCACCTGCAAAAGATTTAACAAATATTATTCACATATTTCTCCATTCATTTTTACCCCTGTTCAATATGTCTTCACCAGCCCACTTTTACTTCCTTCTTACGGCTTAAATAAGCGGGTATTTTTACTGGATTATAAATACTATGTAATTTTTTATGGACCAAGTTTCATTACTTTCACTGATTTCTTCAAAATTTCTTTTGAAACTTTCTTTCTCCAGTGGTTCATCGCTGCCTGTGAATACATTCCCATTTCATGCATCCATGAGGAACACTGCTTCACCTCTTCTATGGCCTTAATCTACAATCGTTTCCCTTGTATGTTATAGAAAAAAAAAATCTACTAAAAAAGTGATTTGGATCCTTTGCATCTTCTTTTTTACTACTCTTTTACTCATAAAAGTTTTCATTAATTTTTTTCATCTCCTTTATTCTACTTAAATATTTTCTTAGAGATCACAAATATCAAAATGGCCAAATTAAATTTGCAATTGTTCTGCTGTTCTTCAGCACTAGAATTATAGATAGAATTACAATAACTAGCACCACCAGTCTTTCTCCCCATAACAATTCATGTCCCAACATCTTATTCCCAAGATCTCTTAGGAAATTAGTCACATTCAGGGTTTTTACCTATCTCAATCGATGCCTACTAACTTTCTGTGTCTGGTCTTATTCTGTCTATGGAGATCTGCCTGGACCTTTCCAATGGTGTGCTGGACATAATAGACTGTTAAAATTTATGTTAACACCTAAATGTTTTCTTCCTCTTAAACTGTTCTGGACATATCTAAAACCAGCCTCCTTATTCCTATATGGGCTCTTTCTTCTTTCTAAACATGCTAACTGTCATAATTTTTTCAAACCACTCACATTTGGAAATACAAGGCACCCGTTAGTTATTATCATTCCCCATGTTTAACAGGCAATTAGTTGAATCATTTTCTCCACAAAATATCGTGAATACCACTTTTCCTTTTCCTCTTGGCTCATTGAATAATACCACCAACCACTCAATTGCTGAAGTCAGAGAGGCCCATCTTTAATTGGGTCTCTTTAACACTCACTTTAACCCCAAAATTCCAGCTATCTGCTAATTTCTACAACTCTTAACTATGAAATATTATTCAAAATTCTTTTTAGTCATTCATTACCATGGCCAATATTTTGGATTGCCTTCCTAGGATCTGCCTTCTTTATGACCATGAAATTCTGTGATAGCCATTCTTCTATCCCACTCAAATCCCAAAAAATCCACTATTGACAGGTCAACCACAGAGATACTTCTAATGTCAAATCTAACTTTTACTGTCCTTCAAAGGTTATCTATTGTATTAAGGTAAAGGGCACAGTCTTTAAGTAAGCTTGTGTAGTTTCCATTTGTGAAGCCCAATTAAGTACTCATTCTCATCTTTAGTTTTCAATCACACTGTACATCCAATTAACAGTCATTATGTATTAGTAATATAGTAATATTCTTTGAACATATTATGTTTTCTTCTACCTGAAGATCTATGTGCATGCCATCTACTGTAGTCAAAAAATCCTCTCCCTTGGCTGTTATCTGGATAACTGCAAATCACCCCTATTATCACTTAGACAAAGGGTGACCACATAATTTATTGTTCAAAATGAAATTATTTTGAGAGTAGCAAGAGTGTTAGTAATATTACACCAAGGGAACAGACATACACAGTAACTATTCTGGAAAAACTAGGATATATGGCCATACAAATTAGATATACTTATTAGAAAAAGTTTCTGATCATCAACCCCAAGTTATTTATTTTTCATTACTCTTACATAGCATTCTATTTCTCTTATAAAATAATTTATTATATTTTATCAGTAGGCAGTGGATCCACTTAGAGTAGCCACATTTAGGGCTGACTATTTTCTATTCCACAACCACTTCAGATATCACCATTTCATACCAATAAAGATGACAGATCCTGGGAGGCTAATCCAAAATACTGGCTGTGGGAATGAATGGCTAAAAAAGAATTTGAATAATATTTCATAGTTAGGAGTTGTAGAAATTGGAGGATTGTTGGAATTTGGAGTTTAAGGGAGTGTTAAATTAAAGAGTTCCAATTAAAGATGGGCCTCTCTGACTTGAGCAATTGAATAGCTGGAGGTATCATTAAATGAGCCAAGAGGAAAAGGAAAAGTGGTATTCAAGATATTTTGTAGAGGAAATGATTCAACTAATTGAGTGTTAAACATGGGGAAGAATGATAACTAACTGGTACCTTATTCCACAACCATTCCTGGTTGTGGAATGAAGATTATTCGACCAGGCTTTGAGAGTGAGAAAGCTAATCTGCCAGCAGCAAAACTCTGCCTCCTTACCCTCCACCAGGTAGCATAGGAAGAGCCAGGCTCAGCATATTCTAATTCCCTCCCAACTTAAAGATCATTCAGTGTATTAGTATGTTCTCACACTGCTTAAAGAAATACCTGCAAGTGGATAATTTATAAAGAAAAGAGGGTTAATTGGCTCATGACTGCAACTTGGATAGAAAACATAGTGGCTTCTGCTTCTGGGGAGGCCTCAGGTAGCTTCAAATCATGGGAGAAGGCAAGGAGGGAGCAAGGCATCTCACAGGAGCAAGAGAGAGCAAAGGGGGGAGTACTGCATATTTTCAAACAATCAGATCTCTTGAGAACTCATTCATGATCACAAGGACAGGACCAAGGAGACGGTGTAAACCAGTCATGAGAAATCCTCCCTCATGGTCCAAGCACCTCCCACCAGACCCTACCTCCAAAATTAGGGATGAAAATTCAACATGAGATTTGATGGAGACACAAATTCAAACCATATCATTCTGCCCCTGGCCCTTCCCAAATCACACGTTCTTTCACACTCAAAATAATAACATGCCTTCTGAACAATCTCCAAAGTCTTAAATCATTCCAACGTTAACTAAAAAGTCCAAAATCTCATTGGAGACAAGCCTAGTCCCTTCTTGTTTATGAGACTATAAAATAAAATTTTAAAAAGTTAGTTACTTCCAATCTACAATGAGGGTATAGGAATTGGGTAAATATTTCCATTCCAAAAGGGAGAAATTAGCCAGAAGAAAGGGATGGCAGGCCCCATGCAGGTTTCAAAACCAGGAGGACAGTTTTTAAATCTTAAAACTCCAAAATAATCTCCTTTAACTCCATATTGGACATTGAGGACACACTGATACAACAGGTGGTCTCCCAAGGCCTTGGGTATTTCTGCCCCATGGCTTTGCATGGTTTAGCCAGCACAGCTGCTCCCAAAGTCTGACACTGAGTGCCTACGGACTTTCTAGGTGCTGGGTGCAAGCTGTCAGTGGATCTATAATTCTGGGGTTTACGGGATGGTGGCTCTTTTCACACAGCTCCACTACGCAGTGCTCCAATGAGGACTTTGTGGAGACTCCAACCCCAACATTCCCCTCTGCACTAGCCTAGTAGAGGTTCTCCATGAGGGTTTCATCCAGCAGGGTTCTGTCTGGATATCCAGGCTTTCAGTGCATCCTTATAATTTAAACAGAGGCTCCCAAACCTCAATTCTTGGATTCTGTGCACCCACAGGCTTAACAACACATGGAATCTGCCAAAGCTTATGGCTTGCACCCTCTGAAGCAGCAGGCTGAACTGTACCTGGCCTCCTTTGAGCCATGGCTGGAGCTAGACCTACTGGGATGTGGGGAACAGTGTCCCAAGGTTTCATAGGTAAGTGTGGCACTGGATTTGGCCCATAAAATCATCCTGTCATTCTAGGCCTCTGGGTCTGGAATGGGAAGGGCTGCCAAGAAGTTCTCTGAGTCACGTTTCAGGCTTTTTCCACATTGTCTTGGCTATTAGCACTTGGTTCCTTTATACATATACAGATTTCTACACCCTGCTTGAAGTCCTCTCATGAAAATTAACTTACTTGTTATGTTGTGACCAGGCTACACATTTTTCAAATATTTATCCTCTGCTTCCCCTATTGGAACTTCAGTTTAAGTTCCATATTTAGGTCATTTATTTGCTCACTCATGTGAGCATACATTGTCAGAGGCAGCCAGGGTACCCCTGAATGCTTTGCTGCTTGGAAGTTTCTTGCACCAGATATCCCACATCACCATTCTGAAATTCAAAGTTCCATGAATCCTTAGGGGAGGGGGATAATTCTTCTGAGTCCTCTACAGTCTTCCAATCTCTGCCCATAACCTTGTTCCAAAGTTATGTCCACATTTTCATGTATCCTTAAAGCAATGTAACACTTCTGAAACCAATGTTTTGTATTAGTCCATTTTTGCTTTGCTATAAAGAAATGCCTGAGTCTGGGTAGTTTGTAAAGAAAATAGGTTTAATTGGTTCGTGGTTCTGCAGGCTATGCAGGAAGCCTAGTGGTTTCTACCTCTAGAGGAGGCCTCAGTAAGCTTCTAATCATGGTGGAAGGCAAAGTGGGAGTAAAGCATCTCACATGGCAGGAGCAGAAGCAAAAGAGAGAAAGTTGGGAAGTGCTATACACTTTTAAACAACCAGATCTCATGATAACTCACTCACAATAGCAAGAATGGTACCAAAGGGATGGTGCTACAACATTAATTAGAAATTCACCCCATTGATCCAATCACCTCCCACCAGGCCCCATCTTCAGCATTGGGGATTTCAATTCAACATGATACTTGGTGAGAACAAAGATCCTAAGTACATCAATCATCAACAGTAGGGAATTCCAGAGGATACCTTCTATATCACCAGAAAGGAATGAGCTGGGGTCCCAGCAGTGCAGGAAGAACAAAGCAAACAAAAATATCTTTGTAATGGCTCAGGTAAGTAAGCTCTCATTGAAATTAAAGTCCACAAAAGTCTGCCAGAACCTATACACTAAACTTAAGATGACTAAAAGCTAAAGTAGAAACTCCTTATGTAATACCCACCCTTTGAGCATGGGCTGCTTTTATTTATTTGCTTCTAGAAAATAGATATTTCTTTCATGATTCAGCTGCATAATATGGTGACTTCTCTTTCTTACTAGCAGAATTTTGTGCTTTCTCTTTCTCTTTCACATACACACACACACACAAACACACACACACTTTCTTTTGCTGGCAGGAGAAATCTTACAAGTTTGAGAAGAAAACATGTTAAGTAACTAAGAGAAATATCTGGTCAATACTCAACAAGGTTCTCAGTCCAACAATATTTCATAAATGAAATCCTGCCAATAACCAGGTAAGTAAGCATAGAAGTGCATATTTCCCCTGTTGAGCTTTCAGATGAGATAGTAACCCAGCGTGTGACCTCCATTTCAGGTTAAAGAGAGATCATGAATCAGAGGACCCAATTAAGCTGCGACCAGAGTCTTGGTCCATTGCAAATGTGAGATAAGTGCATGTTGTTTAGGCTGCTAAACTTGTGGCTATTTGTGTTCCACAACAATAAATAACTGATAAAAATGATCTATAATTGATGGGCATTTGGGTTGGTTCCAGTTCTTTGCTATTGTATCATGTGCATGTGTCCTTATAGTAGAATGATTTATAATCCTTTGGATATATACCCAGTAATGGGGAAATGTGGTACATATACACCATGGAATATTATGCAGCCATCAAAAACGATGAGTTTGTGTCCTTTGTAGGGACATGGATGAACCTGGAACCATCATTCTCAGCAAACTGATACAGAAACAGAAAATCAAACACCACATGTTCTCACTCATAGGCGGGTGTTGAACAATGAGAACACATGGACACAGGGAGGGGAGCACTACACGCTGGGGTCTGTTGGGGGGAAATGGGGGAGGTATGGGGGGCTGGGGAGGTGGAGAGAGATAGCATGGGGAGAAATGTCAGATATAGGTGAAGGGGAGGAAGGCAGCAAATCACAGTGCCATGTGTGTACCTATGCAACAATCTTGCATGTTTTTCACATGTACCCCAAAACATAAAATGCAATAAAAATATGCTCTATATTCTTGATTCTCATTATCAATTAAACATTTCTTTATTCATGTAGGGACATTGAATTCCTGAAAGATTAAGGTAAACTATCTTGAAAACAAAGTGCAAGGAGTCTATGTGTTTTTATATACCCTCCTTCATCTGCTAGAGATCAAGTTAAATAAGTCACAATCACTTTTACTGTTGTAGAAAGTTACTCTTTTCTTTATTCAGGCTTACTTGTGCTTAGAATAAATTTTTGTGGCTTCTGTGGCTAGCTAGCTGAAAAATAAAGGCTTTGGTTATTTTATGTTTCCTTCAAAGGCCATTTGTAGCATTGATTTAACCCACAAGCACTTTGGACATTTTTTTATTTGCCTCAATCTCTCAAGCAGGTGGTTGTGTACAAATTAAAACACAGCATAAACGGATAAAAAGAGAAAGATATCAACTCTATAAGCAGGGCCTGTGGTGGCTCCAGAAACATTGTGAAGTAACTCTATGCACAATATTATTGATACCTATTTGGAATTTTCCTATAATGATCACTCAAGCAGGTGGCTCTATACGATGCTGAGCACAGATTAAAAGGAAAAAACATAGAAAGATAACTACTCTACAAGCAGGTTCTGTAGTGGCTCTGGGAAAGTTGTGAGGTAACTCTATGCACATTATTATTGATACCTATTTGGAATTTTCCTATAATGGAACAAATTTGATATACAATCTATTTACATGATGGAATCTTCCCTCATATACCTGTGTCCCGCTGACAGATTTTTTTTTTCCCTGTCTGCTGAACTTGTATGTTTTATCTAATGGAAGTTGATTTTGAATGAGATGGAAGAACTTGCATACAAGGTAAGAAAGCCTCCTTTATGGTATTATTGTTACTAGGGAAAGTAATAGTAGCTTCTGCCACAAACAAAGCTAGTCTTACTGTCTGAACACAACAAAAGTCGATTTCTTGCTATGTCAAATCTAATGCAGATGTTCCTTGATGGTGGGAGAATTGGTTTTTCAGAGATCCACACTATACATCTTGTAGGTCTACTATTTTCTAGGGCTGCAGAGGCATATGCTTGATCCTTTGTTTTCAGCTTCTAGTCAGGAGAAAAGCAGATCATGGGAGAAATAATTTTCTGGGCCAGTTGTGGAAATGGTTTACATAGTCCACTAGACAAAAGGTAGTCCAGTGGCCACATCTAACTGCAAAGGAGGCTGGGAAATGTAGTCTACTTTTGTGCCCAGGAAGAAAATGAGAACCAGTAAATATAGTCTGTCATGGGGGTAGATAAAAAGAATGCAATGTTAGTACAAATAGATTTAAGATTGCACAAATATGGTACATGATTTAGCAACTTAATTTCAACCCTAATCAGTATTTATTAAAGAAAACTTATTTTGAAGAATTCTACACTATATAAATAATAAAATTAATGTAATGATGCAACATTGGTGTGTTCTAATTGTGGGTTTATTGTAATTTTACCTTTCGATAACGATTACTTAACCTGTTTCCTGATTAACTCTGTCAATTATTTTCCTTTCCCCATTTTCTGTTCCTTTCTCCTTGATAGGTTATATTCCCTTCTCATCTTCTTAAAGGAATTTCACATATTGTACTTTACCATATTGTATGAAATATTTCATTCTGCATAAAACCTATTTTGATACACTTTCTAGACTGGGTTAAGTTTTCAAAGGATTTTTATTGGAACTAAACACATTCTGTAATCCTGAACCATACTAGAAATAGAAGTTGCATATGCTGCCTCTTGGGAAGCAGAGGAGTTAAGTGGTATCTTGGAGTTCGATAGCTGCAAGCATGAAGTAAATGGCCAAGAGATGAAGGAAAATGGTGGGAGGGAGACTCTAGCACTTGCTACCAACTTCAGCAAGTAGTATTTAGTGGCTGCTCATGTAGTCTCATGAGCAGAGAGTATCTGCCCACTGAGCAACTGAAGGGATGCATCTGTTACTATCCCAATAGAAGCTGAATGATCTCTTGGTCATAACCTTGACAAATTTCCTAGGCTATTGGTTTCAGGATGCTCCCTTAATCTGCAATGTTTTATATTGTTCTCTGGGTTTGTTTCCTGAGAAGGAGGTTGTGCTAGACCTGCAGTTCAGAGTTACTTAGGTAACCCTGACACTGTAGTTGGCATTGTCCGCTCAATAAACTGTTATTAAAAATAGGTGCTTGAGGAAAAATTGTTGTTCTTACTATGTTCCATTATCTCATATGGAATGTGAAAGTTTATTTCAGGATTTGTCTTCTTTCAGTTAGTTTATATGCCTCTGAAATATTAGATATTTTATAAAATAAACTTTAATGCTAAATTACATAGAAGTATCAATGTATATAATTGGTTATATGTAAAAGACTGAAATCACTTGAATTAAACAGTGAAAGCTACAAACTAAAAATTTGTTCTGCTTCTCCTTTCTCTACTTCTACCCCACTGATACTTCCCAGTGGCATTTTATAGACCCAAAGAAAAAGGAAACAGGTATTTTTCTGGTTTCTATTTTTCTTTTCATAAAAGTACTTCAAGTATAAATGTACAATATATTACTTATATGTATATATATTTATAAAATGAACACATACTAGTCACTTGCTTTAAAGTCAGTATTTAGAGTGAAAGTTAATTTAAAAATCAAATCCATTTTTTTCCAACTTTTAAGCTCAGGGGTACATGTGCAGGATGTGCAATCTTGTTACATAGGGAAACAATTGCGTGCCATGGTGGTTTGCTGCACAGATAATCCCATCACGTAAGTATTATGCTCAGCACCCATTAGCTATTCCTCCTGATACTCTCCACCCTAGCATCCCTACCCTCAGACAGGCCCTAGTGTGTGTTGTTTCCCCTACCCACGGGTCCATGTGTTCTCTTTATTCAGCTCCCAAAGTCTTGTCCTAATTATACTTTGATAGTGTGTGTATTAATATGTGTGTATATTTTGCCATATATGCATGAATCCTTAAACATCATCAGTCTCTGGGTCTGAACTTTGACCATTTGCCATCAAGGAATTGGGCATTATCTGAAAGCCTTTTTTTCTGAGTTTTGGGTAGAGGATAGCAATATTTCGATTAGCAACAGATATATCAGAAAATACATCTTATCTGAATCTATTTGGTTTTGATATAACATATTTGGAATAAATTAATATGTCAAAACTGTATGCTTCCAGTTTACTATTATTATTATTTATTATTATTATTATTATTATTATTATTATTATTATACTTTAGGTTCTGGGATACATGCATGGAACGTGCAGGTTTATTACAAAAGTATACACGTGCCATGATGGTTTGCTGCACCCATCAACTCATCATCTACATTCTCCTAATGCTATCCATTCCCTAGCCCCTCACACCCAACAGGCCCCAGTGTGTGATGTTCCACTTCCTGTGTCCATGTATTCTCATTGTTCAACTCCCACTCATGAGTGAGAACATGCCATGTTTGATTTTCTGTTCCTGTGTTAGTTTGCTGGAGATGATGGTTTCCAGCTTCATCCATGTCCCTGCACAGGATATGCCCTCATCCTTTTTCATGGCTGTATAGTATTCCATGGTGTATATGTGCCACGTTTTCTTTATTGAGTCTATTGTTGAAGAGCATATGGGTTGGTTCCAAGTCTTTGCTATTGTGAACAGTGCTGCAATAAACATACATGTGCATGTCTCTTTATAGTAGAATGATTTACAATCCTGTGGGTATATACCCAGTAACAGGACTGCTGGCTTCCAGTTTTAAGTGACAGAATCCCTATTGGTTGACACCAAAGAATATTTTCCCATGTAATACAACATCTATAACTAGCTATTAAACAAGATTGGTTTGGCAGCTTGATAATTGCAGAAATTTTGAAACTATTTTCAGTAAATGTTTGGCATTCACTTATGGTTGAAACATGGCTATACTACTTCCAAGTTCCATATCTTAATACAATAACACCAAAACCTCAACGAAAAGATGGGAAATGGTCATATTTGATTAATAGAAAAAACTTTCCCAGAAATTTTCTCACAGGTTTTTCATTAGATCTTGATATAATTTGGATATTTGTCCTTGCCCAAATCTCATGTTGAATTATAATCCCCAGTGTTGGAGGTAGGGCCTGGTGGAAAGTGTTTGGATCATGTGGGTGGATTCCTTGCTCAGATGCTTAAAATCTTGCTTCTGTCACCAAAATCACGGGAATAGGCAAGGAGGAGCAAGTCACATCTTACATGGATGGCATCAGAAAAAGAGAAAGAGTTTTGCAGAGAAACTCTGCCTTATAAAGCCATCAGATCTTGTGAGACTTTGTCACTATCATGAAAACAGCATGGGAAAAACCTGCCCCCATGATTTAATTACCTCCCACAGAGTCTTTCACAACATGTGGTAATTCAAGATGAGATTTCAATGGGGACACAGACAAACCATATCAATATGTGTATAACTGTATCTGTTATAGTCTGAAATGTATGTGTCCTTCTCAAATCCATATGTTAAAACCTAATCATCAATGCGATTACATTAAGAAGTAGAGCACTTTGGAGTTGATTAGCTCATTACAGCAAAACCCTATTGAATGGAATTTGTGCCCTTATTGAAGGGAGCATTCAAATAGGAGTGCAAAGCACAGAGAGCTTCTCTGTCCCCTTCCACCATGTGAGGACATAGGTAGAAAATGCCTTCTATGAACCTGGATATGGACCTTTAGTGGACATTGAATCTACTGGTGTCATGAACCTTGGACTTCCCAAACCCCAGAATGGTAAGAAATGAATTTCTGTCTTATAAACAAGACACACAGTTTATGATGTTTGGTTACAGTAGCCCAAATAGACTTAAGACATCATACATATTTTCCCTAAACCCGAATGAAGCATTTGAACCAAGGCAATATGATTTTCCTTTTGGCCAGGGATTGGTTAGAGATATATACTTAGAGATAAAGGTTAAGTCCACTTCGATTGTGTAATATGGATTAAGAGTTGAAGCTTAATCCATATTACATAATCCTTCTTCCTTCCTTCCCTCACCCTAAATAACAATAAAAAGGAAAACAGATAATGCATTTAATTCTTATCCATTCTGCCATAACCAAATCAATCACTTCTTCTTTTTAACATATTTATTCTTTAAAGACTTTATTTTTAGTTCCAAATGGTTTTTTTGATATATATTTGGTATTTTTGCTTGTCCCTACTAGTCTGTGAATGTCATGAAGACACTAATTCTATCTAATCCAATTTCATACCTCAACATCTAGGACAGTTTATTATAAGCAGCAGAAATTGGTTACTTCACCAAATTAAGTAAAAAATACTCTTCAGTCTCTTCTCTCTTAGTCAATCATTAATTTATTTTTAATAGATTTAAACTCATTTTAAGGCTCAACATCTGCCCACAGAACCACATTTCTTAAATTTCACTGAAATAAATAGAAAATCAGTTTTGAAATACAAATGTTTCTTGTTACCACTGCTTTGAGGAACATGAAATAAATAGTACAACTATATTTCTTTGCTGTAAAATGAAGAATGCTGTTCCTGAAATTAGTAGCACCATGAATTGCAATTTATGTTCAGAAATTCTGAACCAAACTATTTTATTTTTTAAATAATCAGTGTTTCCCCCCAGAAAAATACAGTTCCATGCTCTACTCTATTGCATTCAAATATTTGACTGTAAATCAGGCATCAAGTGGAATGCATGAGAACTTAATGTGTTAGAAACGATTTTGGATAACCAAAAATTGAGATCAATGAAGCTAATCTAGTTAGCTTGACAAACCTATTGTGCACTTAATAACTTTTTAACTTAGAGGAGCAAAAAGAAATCATAGGATTTATTATATGCTACAAGAATGTTACACGCCTAAGTGTTGAATAAAACCTCCCGAGAGTCATCAGTTTATTTAAAGAGAACTGGGAAATGCAAGAGAGATCCCTCTGCTAGAGGAAGTTCTTAATATGTGGCTCCTGCTAGTGTTCTGGATTTGTTAACAAGTTTCTGTATCAGTTCACAAGACTACAAGCTTTTCTTAGGACACCACCTGCAGACAATATTTGTTCAGAAACGTCTACTTTGAAGCAGCCTAACATATATTTTAAGCCTTTTTTTTCTACACACAAACACACAAACACAAATATACACAATTATCTTTGTTTTAAACCTATGTTAACAATAAAAGTTTGTATTACATTCACAGTATGAGTCTCTTTATTCCAAAATTTTATGAAATCTGGAACATTAATTATGCAGCATTTCACTACAGGCATGTAATTCTGTGTGTGTGAGAAATTCATTCACTTCATTGACCATGAGAGAAGGTTTTGAATGAATTTGTGCCAAGATTTCTTTCTTTGGGAATTTAAGATTTGTGATTATGAATGTCAACTCTTAATATTTCCTTAAAGTCACTCATAATCAGTTTATTGAGTACTCTTACTACATAATTAACTAGAGCAGTAGATCCTAGACTTGGAAACACATTGGAATTCTAAGAGGAGGTTTCTGAAAATGAACTCATGTCAAAACCACAGAATCAAAAACTCAGGGTGAAAGAAAGAAGAAACTCAGGATTCTACCAACCCTGCAAGTTTGGGAACCAGCGCACCAAGCTCTCTTTCAAATATATTAGGGGCTATGAAGTTGTATGAGTTAAAATTCTCCAAGTTGAAGGAAAGCGTAATTCAAACTAATTTCAAATGAATGGAAACAATGGTTTAAAGCTGGCACTTAAACTTGGAAGCTATAATAAATGGTTATTTTTAAGCCATTGAATTTTGATGTGGCTTCTAAAGAATATTATTTGTGGCAAGAGAGAACTGGTGCAACTACAGTCCAAATCATTGGATGAAGCTGAGCCCTGCACAATCATAAGTGAAATCTGAATCTGTGGCTGAGGCAACTTATGGCTGGGCAATGTTATGGGCCAACTGGTCTAAGTCCATTTATTTGAAGTAAATACTATGTTGATTAGGATAGTAATACTAGAATCAGTCAGGGACTCTCTCTGGAGCTGGGATGCTGCACAATGGGAGAGGGCAGGATGGATTTAGGAAAGACTCTTCAGGGGATTCAAAAGGAGTGAAAACATGAAACTATCAATCCAGTTGCAAGACAATACTAACATATATGGAAAAAATCTTACAATAATGGCGTAAGACACTAGATTGTGGTAAAATTGCACAACATAGACTATAACTATAAATATAGTATAAGTTCAAAGGTAAATGGAATAAATAAGAACTGGAGACATCAAGGAAGGTTTCATAGGGAAGGTAGAGTTACAGCGATACTTTGAAAGATGAGCTAGGTGTGATAAAGTAGGAAAAGAAATTCTTAGTCACCTCTTTAGGACGGGACCAAAAGTTCTTTAACACTATGAATAGATGATTGTTGCTCTACTTGAGGTCATTGCATGTAGAAAGATTATTTAGGGTTACTATAATTGTAAAATTTATATTCAATGTACTAAAGCTGTAAATTCAAAGGCTTAGTTTTTATAAAGCATTTAGATTTAATTTACAAACATGTGTTTCTATTTATAAATTCAGTAAATTAAGTAGGGCTTTTAAAATTGATTTTACAGCTTAGTTAATTAAATTTTGCTAAATATTTTAAACATTTATATATTTAATATATTTGATTTTCTTTTATATGCAATTTGACTATTTGAATATCAAACGGAACTACCCCAGAAACTTAACTGATTCCTATAAACCTAATAAATTACATATATAAATATAGTAAATCTTAAATGATCTTAAGTATTCTAATATTATTTGTAAAACCTTGAAGAATTCTTTTTACTTAAAATTATAAGCTTAAATCAATTATTCAAGTAGACATTTTAAATGGAAACACAACATTTGTCTGTAGATCAGTGCTATTTGAATATGTTTCCCAAATTCATATGCAGAAAACCAAATTACAAATGCAACAAAGTAGAGAGGTAGGGCCTTTAAGTGGCGATTAGGTCATGAAGGCAGAACCTCATGAATGGGTTAATGCCATTATTGAGGGAGTGGTTAAGTTATCTTGGAAGCTGGCTCCTGAAAAACGATGAGTTAGGCTCTCTTTCCCTCTCATTCATGTGGTGCCTTCTGCCATGTATGACTCAAGAAGGACCTCATCAATGGAGCCCCTTGATTTTGAACTTCCCAGACTCTGAAACCATGATTCAAATACATTTCTGTTCATGATAAATTACCTGGTCTGTGGTATTCTGTTTTACTGGCACAACACAGACTAAGACAATCAATGATTATTAACTAGAGGTGGTATTGCTGCCTCACTGTGGCCTGGGGGAGCTTTGGAGGTATGTGCAGTTACTTTGGTTGTCACAATGCCTAGGGACTACTATAGGCATTTAGTGAATGGTGATTAAGAATGTTAATGCTCCTGAAATATATGAGAGCCAAAAGCCTGCCCCTTGAGTATATTAGGTAATGTTGTAGTTTTGATTCTTCCAGAAGCTGACTCTGACATGATTCAAGTGTAAGTAATCTATTTGGGAATAAAGGAAACACTGATTGTTAAATGAAAAGCAAGACTGGGAAGGAAAACGATCAATAAAGTGTGTATTACTAAGCAAGCTACTACTGAGGGCAATGAGGACATAATTGAACTGAGGAAGCTTTAAGAGTAAATGTAAATTTATGTCAACATCTGAGGTAATTTTGCCACAGCTGTGAGAAAACTGGGATAGTGATGCACAAACTTTCATCAGTCATTGACTGAGAGCTGCTTCAGGGGGTAGTCTCCTTCACTTCAGACAAAGCGAAGAGGATTTTTGCAAACAGAGAAATTGTCCAAGGCCAGAAAAAAGTAAATGCTTTCTTCTTTCAGGGAGTGTAGCAAGCACACGGAATAGATATCAAATAACTTTAATTTGGGGATTTGATCAATCGAACTTCGCTTTGTGTAGAGGTATGAAAATCCAAAGAAGGCTATCAATTTCAGCTGGATTCAGAGAATCTGATCAGCAAGAATTTGATCTTCCTTTTCTTTCTGGAAGTAAACTGTGGTTGCTTTGAACTACTGGATCCCAGAAAATTGGACTCAAAGAGAATAGAAAGGCAATGTAGGTTTCAGTCTTCAAGAAGTCACTTCAACTCATTGGTACCTGTCTTGTTTCATTTGCTGGTGGATGGTGAGAGATTTCACACTATTCATTATCAAACAGTGCTTTGAAAAGACTCTAAGATTTGAATCCCATGGGAGAGTCTATCAAAGAAAAAATGGAACTGAGCCAAAATTAAAAATGTTAAGCAATGTTCCTTAATGGATGTGCCCATGGAAGTATTTCATGGGAGTACATGAATAGTATGAAATCATGTGTCAACTTTTGTGCCCATGTATATCTTCCTGGAGAAAGCATCTATAGCTTTCACTAGTTTCTCTAATAAAATATTGCCCTTCATAGGAGAAAAATAAGCATTTATTTAACACCATAAAATCAGCAGTAGAGGAGGAGAGAGGAGGAAGGGAGAGAAAATAACTAACATTCATAAATACTAAGTATTAATTGAACCATAAAGCCTCATAAGAACACTGTTTTGATGATGAAGAGCTAAGATATTGAGAGATTAGATTTTCACAGTCAAGGACACAGTGGGCAAGTGGTGCCATTAACAGTACGACCCCAGTGCTATTCTAACTCTAAAGCTTGTGCCATCTCTATCATGCTGTGCTGTTGTATCCAGAGGGCTCTGGAGTGAGAACTTTGAATGTGTATTTTCTAATTATTCTTAATAGTCAGAAGAGAGAAGAAACCCAATTTTACCTAAACAAAATGATCCAGGCAAAACTTGAAATATAGAGTGTTTTAGCGTGGCTATCCCTTCTACTATCCACAAATGTCAGCCTCATGGCTTCTGTGACTACTGAGGCTGTACCTGCAATGATGGATACTGACATCAAATTTCTTCATTACCATGGAGAAAGAAGAAACAAAAACTATAATCCATCCCTGGGCAGTTCTATTAAACTCATTAGAATTACCCTGAAATTATCAACATATGGTAGTTTTTAAAATTTAAATTGAAGTTCATCTCAGGAGGGTAGGAAGTTTTAAAAGTTCCAAATTGTTACATAATAAGCTTAGAAATCTTACCTCCTTTCACTCTTATTTCTTCCTTCACTATTCCCCTATATTTTTACTGGAGGGACACTGGTGACTTCCTCATTGCTAAATCTAGTAACTCATGTTTCAAATACTTTAACTATTATCTTCTGTACAGAAATATTACATTTTTTATTGTAAACAATTTAGAAAACACAGATAAAGAAAATAAAAACCAGACAAACCACACAGATGATGCCAAATTCTGCCTGATAACACATGAACTCTGAGCCATTTGGTACCTAGCGTACCCTATTTTGAGATGCTAGACAAATATACAATGTTTAAATAAATATTACAGAGACTCAAATATGCATATATGGAGCATAGGTCATAGGGTCCCCACATCTTCCATGATATCTCATGGAGATCACACACAAAGGCAGAATAGGAAATGCCAGAAGTGGGATTGGTTTCTATTAAGAAAGGGCAGAGAAGATGAGGTAGAAAAAGATTGATCCCTAGAAGGCATAAAAGGGAGACTAGCATAGAATGACTTATGGGGCCAATTTTCAGGGGTTTTCTAACTGAAACTAAAAATTAATGAGTCTGTTTATGCTTTCTTTCATTTTTTTCTACTTTCAACAAATGTAAATCTACTCTGCACAGTGCAAGGTACCAGGGCAACAGAGATGGGAAAGAACTGCCCTCAGCATTTTGATAGCCTAATGAGAAGCCTATATGCAGGTCAACAGGCAATTCCAAAGCAGTATGACACGTCTCCTGAAAAGGGTAAGCATAGGATAACAGAGGGCAGAAGCACTCAATCTAGATTGGGTCCTGGGAGAGATTAAACTCAGAAGAAATTTTCTAAAGATGTTCACAGGTAGCCGGGAACAGCAAGCAGGACAAATAAAAGTTAGTTAGACAAGAGGAAGCATGAAGCCTTGTCAGTGGAAAAGGTTCTAATAAAAACAGCATGGTCCTACAAAATGGCAAACCAGTGGTCTCATATTTATACAGGCTGCAGGAGCCTAATGGAGACAGAAGCTTGGAAATATTTTCCTGCCCTCTTCACACAAACGTACACACATAGTGTGAATATAAATTACATATGGATGTCCATATAGCTATTCTCCACAACATACATTTAGTTTATCATAAACATATTCAAATATAATTAAGACAAAAAGAAGCAAAGAGTAAAATTTAAAAGCAAACAAATTTAAGGAGGTGCACAAAGAAGAACTCTATTACTCCATTCTTGCATTACTATAAAGAAATGCCTGACACTGGGTAATTTATAAGTAAAAGGGGTTTAATTTGCTCACAGTTCTGCAGGGTGTACAGGAAGCTTGATGCTGCCATCCAATTCAGTTCTGGGGAAGCCTCAGGAAGCTTACAATTATGGTGAAAGGTGAAGGGGAGCAGGCATGCAACATTACCAGAGCAAGACAGAGAAGCAGGAAGTGCCACACACTTATAAATGGTCGGAACTTGCAGGAACTTACTCACTTTGATGAGGACAGTAACAAGAGGTTGGCACTAAACCAGCCATAAGAAATTCACCGCTATGATCCAATCACCTCCACCAGGTCACACCTCCAACATTAGGGATTACATTGGAACATGAGGTTTGGACAAGAACAACATCCAGACTATATCAAGTACCATTCTACTATGATAGTTATTAATAGAAAAAAAAAAGCAAAGAAAGGAAGAAAAGTGTGAGAGAGAAAGAGGAGAGAGGAATGGAAAGAGGGGAGAAGATGTACAACTTATAAAAGCAAAAGATTCTCAATCATTGGATGTATTTTAGCAAAGAAAATTATTGCACTGGGCTCTGTAATGGTAAACATATCTTCCTTCTCAGCATTCTGTGATTTTATGATTTAGGGTCAACTAATGACAATAATATTTCTGGGATGTGGGATCCTTATTTTACAATTAAAAAATACTATAAAATTCTTTGAAAGCCTTTTCTTGCCTTCTACTTCAATATTTAAGACTACAATAAGTACAGAAAGATATATTAAAATATGCTACATTAAGAAACTCAAGTTATTACTCATTTTAAGTTAATTATTATCCTTCATTTATTATTTCTGATGCAGTCCCTTGCACAGAGGAGATTTTCTATGAATCTATTGATTTTCGATTTCTTCACAATAGGCTTTCTTATGTAAAAAGTACCCATATCCATTTGGTAACTATTTTAAACCAATTCCTATTGGACAAAACACATATCCAACATAAAAATCACTATAAACGAAGAAGGAGAGAAATGAATTGGAAAAACAAGTTTTCCCAAATTACAAAGAAACATGATTGATATTTAGAATACTTTAAAGTCTTATATAAGTTGATGTTTAAAAATGGAAAGTCTAAGTGAAGAATATAAACAGAAATGCAGAAAAACAATAATCACAAGAAGAACCTCGTTTTCACCAGTAATCATGGAAAAACAAAACAAAAAAAAATAATGAGATGGTGGATTTTTGGCCAACAGACTGGCAAGATCTTCAACGTGCCCATACAAGGAATTATGTTATATATGCTGCAGCTTTTTGTAGACTTTTTGGCAATATGTGTTAAATGGTTTGAATGTGCTTTACTCAGATGCAGCCATCATTTCACCTGTTAGTTTTTCCCCTCCAGAATTAATTGCATATGTGTGCAAAGAGGACTTTCATTATAATTATTTTAAAAGATAAGAAATAATATAAATATCCTGTCGTAGGTATAATGGTTAAATATATTATGGTACATTCGTAAGACAGATGCTATACAGATATTTAAAATATAGTTTTATCATTTTAAAAAGAATATATTTACATATAACTAATATAAAAGAAGCAAAAGCATTCATATTGAAATGGAGATTTATTTCTTCAGGGTCTGAAATAGAGACAGGGAAACAAAGGGTAGGTCAAAAAAGACATGTTTATTTGTATTGTGTGCTTCATTTTATCTTACATGCAGACATATCTTATGTGTAAAGTTAATCAATGTATTAAATCAAAGAAGGAAAAAGATAGACAATGTATCACCTCTAAAATTTTGGATGAAAGGAACAGAGATATCGCTTAGTTCAAATTCCCAAACTTAAATATGAAAGACTTAGGTCCCAAAATTTGAAATGAGAAAAGGACATGTTCCTGGTGCCCTGCTGACTGAATTCTACTGATACAAACCCAGTGTTCTTCCATGACCCTGAAATGCACTGAAAGTATTCTTTAATTTTAAGCACAATATCAGTAATTTTTGTGATTTAGATGACCATGATCCTGAGGGTAGTCTTCAATAAGTATAAACAGATGGGTACATCCCTGCTATAGGAAGCAGAATTGGGTAGAAATTAATTATAATCACATTGCTTCCCCTAGATTAATCATAATGAGCTAGTTGTGATGCTTCTACATGTACTGCAAGATAATAGTGATTGAAGAGTTTATGGTCTTAATTATTTAGCATTAAAGGGCTCATTTTGAGGTACACAGTAACATTCAATTAGAACAAAAAATAGAGTACATGCATTTGTTTAAACCCGAATTTACAAGGCGGAATGGTTGCAGGCCCAACAAACACTCACAAGATGACCTCAAGAATTGAAATTTAGTGATGATATAAGTGATACCAGTGATAATATAAGACAAAGTGAATTTTTAATTTTTAATTTTTGGGGTACATAGTAGGAGTATATATTTATAGGGTACATGAGATGTTTGGATACAGACATGCAATGTGAAATAAGCACATCATGGAGAGTGAGGTATTCATCTCCTCAAGTGTTTATCCTTTGAAATACAGATAATCTAATTACACTCTTTAAGTTCTTTTAAAATGTACAATTAAGTCATGATTGATTGGAGACACCATGAATTTGTGAATGCGGATGTTGACTGTAGCTTCTAAATAGTTCAATCAAAGCAAAAATCCACTCCATCTGCAGATAATTCAGCATTGCAATGTTGGGTGGGATCGACTGCTTTACCCAAATACTATTTCAGCAGAGAGGTTTTCTGCCGTTCACATTTACTAAAAGGGACCTGAATCTTTGATGTTCAACGTAAGGCTCAAGTAACAGCCAGGAACCATTTTGGTGCAGGAGGGAAAGAACAGCATTTGGCCGTGTCTAAATTCTACTCTATTGTTCATTTACCAAAACTAAAATTATAATAAAACAAGATTATGGACTTTATATAGGCCCATAAAATAACTCTGGAAAAACTGCAGATTTAGAAAAAAAATAATCAAAAACTTCAATATCAGCTGTAAAACTTTCTAAAAATGAAACAGTATAATAAAGAGCAGAGGTAGAATTTGGCTCTAAATTGAGTTGCCCACCTGCAAGTTATTTTTAGGCGTCCCCAAGATGAAAAGGAAAACATTCAAAAAAGCTTTCCACAAGTCCCCATAACAAGTGCTCTGTGGTTGAATCTTCATTCTGAATCCAAACGAAGCCTGGGCACAGCCATGCAAGCACTTTGAATAAACTAAGAATAGAGGCAAATAAACAAAAGAAGATAAAAGAAAAGTCAAACATGTCCATGTGTAGAAAGAAAGAAAACTGTTTAAGCGAATTATTTTAAAGGTTTTTTATTTCCTCCTCATTCATGCTGGAGAATAATTATTATGCTCACTGACAAACAGGCCTTGAGATAGGTTACTTGAGAGAAAGATTTATCTCTCTTTCTGGCTTCCAGAAAGTACCAAGATTGGGCAATAGTAATTTATTTTTCAGATTGGGTGGAAAAAAAACAGAATAAAAAAAACTGTGATGAGAAACGTCCTTTGTCTCTTCTAATAAACTTTCTGCAGCAACCCTATCTGTGTTATTAATGAAATGGCAATGAGATCACAAAGGGAGTGCCCACTTACAATGATTGTTCTATTGGGAGGATGACATATCCCAAAATTGTCCAAAAACAACAAAATAAAGCCTGAAAACCATTATCACTGGACCTGATTGCTTTCCCAGCAAAAGCTAAAAACTGCATTTCACTTTACAATAGGTTAACAATTCAGCATACACCCCCCTTCAAGACTTAACTTTTGGGGAAAATGGAGTATATTCAGAAAGGTGCAGGCTAGGTGTAAGTACAATGTAAAGGCTTCTGGTTAATTAACAATAGGAGGAAACTGTGAATCTAGGAGTTTTCTCCAGAGTCCTCCCAAGTCTGGCTTCTGTCACCACCACCCTCATGGAACCATTCTTGGAAGGTCATCAACATCCCTTTGCCAAATGCTGTGGACACTTGTCAGCTCATCTCACGCAGCCTCTCAGCTGGGCTGCTCCTGCCTTGACATGCTCACACTCTGCTCCTTTTCCTCCACCACTTCTGGCCACTGCTTTTCTGTCTCTGCATTGTGTCATCTGCTTCTATCTCTTGCCTTCGATCTACAGGCACGCAGGAGGCTTCAGTCCCTGTCCTCTTTACTTCCTGGTCTTCACTCTCTTCTGTTTAATCACAAGTCTAAGAGCATTAGATATCACCTCAAGCTTCTACCCCACTTAAAAATCTGCCCTGAGTTTCATCCTTCTATTTTCCAGTATCTATTTGATTTCTCTAACAAAATAATTAATAATTATTACAAATTTAATATGGTTCACAAAAGAATTCTATTTTTTTCTCTCAAAACCTGTTCCTTTCCTTCTCTTGTAACTTTTTAAATGACAATGCAATAAAGACATAAAAAGTCATTCTTAAGCCCTCCTTTTTCCTGAGCCCTGACATTCAATCTGTAATAATCATTATGTCTGTCTCTGAAAACATACTTCTGATGCACTCTCTTCCTTCCCATCTGCACAGCTACAGGTCCTCTTTACCTTCACCTGGAGTATAGCAATTGCTTCCTAACCGCCCTCACCCCCCAGTTTCTGGAAATGCTCACTTGCAACCTGGTTTGCACACAGCAGGTAGAATAATTATTTTAAAAGGGAAATGCCAGATATACGTGACCGGGGGATGAAGGCAGCAAACCACATTGCCATGTATGTACCTGTGCAACAATCCTGCATGATCTGCACATGTACCTCAGAATCTAAAGTACAATAAAAAATATAAAAATAAATAAATGAAAGTGTAAATTGTGTCTTGCAATTGAACATGTACACATAACATGTCTCCTTTAGTGAACATTCCTTAATGGCTTTCACCTCACTAAATCCGAAGTTCTCAACATGATCAAAAAGGTCCAACCTTATTTTCTGCCTCCAATTCACATACTACCTACCAGTCATGCTGACATCCCTTTCTTTTCATCAATAAAATCAAGCTCTTTACTTCCTTCAGGTCTTTGCATTTGCCAGCTCCTGGCTCCTCACTCATCTTAACAATACTGACTCCTTCTCATCTTCAGGACTTAACTTTCCCAAGCACTATCCACAGTTTCTGTCTCATATATTAGATAGTTTATTTCCTGCAGAACACTTATCACTGAAATAATCTGGATTTTGTTGTTGTTGTTTGTTTCTGTATTGCTTGTCTCCCTTACTTCAAATGCACAATCACTGCACTGCTGTCCACCAGTGTCTGGCACTGGCACTGGTATCCTGTAGGCATTAAATACAGAAAAGTGAATGAACAATTGATTTAGTGAATAAATGAGTGTCGGCAGCAGAAAGGGAAGGAGTGATATATCACCTGCACAGTGAAACCTGTAGTCTGATGGTTTAGGTAAAAATGAACACTTATAATGTATTGGTATAGGTGAAAGGAAAAATAAGAACAAGATGAGATAGGAACACAGACAGGCTACAACTTAACATTTTGGCAGAAAACAATTAAAGGTGATGTTTCTGAACCGTTGTTTCCAGGGATGTTTATGGCATTAGGGTTTGCTTTCATGCCTGTCTTTACTGCACAAAGTCCTTATTTTTCTTTTGCATTTACCTCCCACGAGAAATTATAAAAGGGGCTTCAAGCCACATTTTCTAAGACACTTCTACAAACACTCTTTAGTCCACAGAAAGAACGCAGACATCATGCAGTCAGGTTACAGAAATGGAGAACAGCGGCACACCCTGGAACGTCATTGTGGAAGAACAATAACGTTTATGGAAATGAACTGATAACATTCATTAATACTATTTCTTGAGCACAAAAATAGTTTTGATGCAATATGGTGAGTGAGAGGCTTAGAAGGAACGGCTCTGTGACAAGAAATAAGCATTCAGCAAATTCCAGGAACTTTCCCTCAAATGCACTGCTGCCAGCACTGCCTAGCAAATCCCCACTGATCCCTGGAGAACCAGTTCAAATATCTTCTCTTTTCTGAAGCCTTTGCATTTGAGCAATCACTTCTTCTCCTGGGCCCCTATAGACTTCTATCATGGCACTCACTACAGTGGATGTTGATATGTAGTTGGCACATTGTATTAGTCAGCTCAAGCTTCCAGAACAATATGCCATAAACTAAAGTACATTAAACAACAGATTTTTTTCCCATATTTCTGGATCCTGAGAAGTTCAAGGTCAAGGTGTCAGCCATTTTTCGGTGAGAACTTATAAATGGTTGTCATCTCACTCTGTCCTTGGATGGTGGAGAGAAAGAGATCTGAGGTCTCCTTCTCTTCCTCTAAGGGTACTAGTTCTATTGGAGTACAGCACCCCACTTAAGACCTGTTAACCCTAATAAGGTTAACCTTCTCACAGGCCCTATCTCCAAATACAGTCACATTGGGGAGTAAGCTTTCAACATATTAATTTGTAGAAGGACACATTTAGGCATAACACATCTATTTCAAAAGATCAAGTCCTGGCCATGTTTTAATCCTAGCACCTGCCACCATATCTAGAATAAATTAAGTACCCAAAAGAAAAATTTTCAATGCACGGATAAATGAGTGAATGTACAAATGAAGAAATCCTAGAGAAAGTTGATACTATTTTGGAATATAATTCAATTTTTATTTTGTTGTGTAGCTACACCATTTGATTATTTTTACTAATTTTTTTTTTTTTTTTTGAGATGGAGTTTCACTCTTGTTACCCAGGCTGGAGTGTAATGGCGCGATCTCGGCTCACCACAACCTCTGCCTCCTGGGTTCAGGCAATTCTCCTGCCTCAGCCTCCTGAGTAGCTGGGATTACAGGCACGAGCCACCATGCCCAGCTAATTTTTTGTATTTTTAGTAGAGAAGTGGTTTCACCACGTTGACCAGGATGGTCTCGATCTCTTGACCTCGTGATCCACCCGCCTCAGCCTCCCAAAGTGCTGGGATTACAGGCTTGAGCCACCGTGCTCGGCCATTTGATTATTTTTGATTTATCAGAATCAACATCTTGCAATGGAGAATACCACTAATATAAATTTCCAAGAACCAACAAAATGAGGCTGGCTATGTAACACCCAACAAATTTATTCCATTATTTTAGTCAGATAAAAGACCAACTCCTATATTTTTACACTCTAAGTAGCTTGAATTTTATACATTGTAGAATTAAATGCATTTCCCAGGATGGAAAATCAGAAAGAACATTTTAAGCATTAGAAAATCAACTGCTTCTCTTATATCTCATTGTACACTTTGGGCTTTGACCAGGATATTTGATTCAGAGCCAATAAACTAAGAAACAGAGTTTATGAGCTCTAACTCTCTTACTTGATGTTCTCAATAACTATCATCTCATTGCCTTAAGTTTCTCTCTTGAACACTCTGATATTTTTTTAAAAATAAAAAATTATGTCCAGTTTTGTAGTACTGTCCATGAATTAACCCATTGTATTCATAAACCCAAATTTCCATGAATTTCTATTGGTGAAATATAAGAAGAAAACATCAAAAGCATACACTAATATGAAAGAAAGAAAGAACAAAAGAAAGAAAGGAAAGAAGGAAGGAAGGAAGGAAGGAAGGAAGGAAGGAAGGAAGGAAGGAAGGAAGGAACAGAAAGTTAACCCATAGTCTTATTCAATGAAAAAGAAAAAAATATTTGTATTTCTTTCATCTATAGACATTATGGAAAATACTTTTTCAAATTAGAAGTAACATAAACCTGTTCACCTTCCATAAACCTGTTCACCTTTCATCTTAGGAAACAGTATTTACATGAAATTAGATATGGATAAAAATAGTAAATATATGTTTAAAATAGATAAATCTATATTAACTTTATTAATTAAATAAAGTTATATATCTATATTAACCTGGATCTCATGAATGAAATGAAAATGGGATTTGAGCAGAATACCTGAGTGTTAAGACCTGGCTTTAACAGATATCTGGCTTGGGTTAGATGTTCTTTAATAGCAATAGCCATGTCTACTCTCACAAGTAGTTACAAGATGCAATGCTCCTGAGAAAAGCTGTGCAAACTAAGCTGCCATTCCAGAGTGTTCCCAATTCTCTTCTAAAATACTTTAGGAGTTCCTTAATATGTTAATATATGTTCTATAAAATATGGCCAAAAAACTAGAATGGGTGTCTGAGCCTTTAATTTGCTACTGTACATAATTAATCTCTAAAAGGAAAATGTAGTGTGCTTTATTTTCTCAATTCTTAATTATAAAAGCTTTTTCTCAAGCTTCATCAGTTCTTCTGACTTACAAAATAAAATATCCATTAAGTACTTAGCCATAGAAGGGTTAATTATTTTCATACTATATAACTAAGTGACTACTCCACCTGTTTAAAAGGCTGATCTATAGAAAACTAAAAGTTATTTGTTATGTCCATCTCTCTTTATTTACTTAAATACAACTTTCGATTTTGAAATTTTTAGTAATCTTTGTCAAAAATACATTTATTCTACAATTTTTTTAATAATAGCAATTAAAAGGATAAGATACTTATCTAACTTTAACAGAAGTGTAAGAATGTTGCAGTGGAAATGATAAAATATTGTTGGGGGAGATGAAAGAAGATCTATGTAATCAGAGAAGCATTTCACATTTATGGATTGGAAGATCCAGTATTGTACAGATGGCAATTATTTTCAATTGATCCATAGATTCAACACTAACTCTATCAAAATTCCAGTAGGAATTCTCACAGAAAATGAAAATCGGTCCTAGAATTTATATGGGACTGATGATGCTTAATTTTCTGTGTCAACAAGACTGGGCTAAGGAACGCCCAGACTGCTGGTAAAATATTATTTCTGGGTGTATCTATGAGTCTGTTTCTGGAAGTGATTTATTATTTGAATCAGTAGATTGAGTAAATAGGTTCTGCCCTCACCAATGTCGATGGATATTATGTAATCTGTTGGGAGCTAAATACAGCAAAATGGCAGGGACTAGTGATTCCTCTGTTTTCTGGAATTGGAACATCCAAATTTTCTTGCTTTCAGACATCAGAGCTCTTGGTTCTCAAGCCTTCCAGTTCTGGAACTTAAACCAGTTCTCCCCTCCTCTACTCCCATTTCTCAGTCCTTCAAATTTGGACTGAATTATACAACCATATTTCCCAGTTTTCCAGCTTGCAGATGGCATATTATAGAACTTCTCAGCCTCTATTATCTTGTGAGTTGATCCTTAGAATAAATCTTCTCTTACATAGCTACATATATCTTACTGATTCTGTTTCCTTGAAGAACCTTGACTATTACAAGATTGCAAAAAAACTAAAACAGCCAAAAATTTTTTGAAAAAATAGAATGGAGCTTGGAGACTTTACAATTTCCAAAGTATTGTAAAGCTACCATAATTATGACAGTGTGATCCCAGCGAAAGAGTAAATATGGTGGTCAACTGAACAGAATTAAATGTTCAGAAATAAGGCTGGGCATGGTAGCTCACGCCTGTAATCCTAGCACTTTGGGAGGCCGAGGCAGGTGGATCATGAGGTCAGGAGTTCGAGACCAGCCTGGCCAACATTGTGAAACTCTGTCTCTACTAAAAATATAAAAATTAGCTGGTGTGGTAGTGTGTGCCTATAATCCTAGCTACTCTGGAGGCTGAGGCAGGGAATTGCTTGAACCCAGGAGGCGGAGGGTGCAGCAAGCCAAGATTGTGCCGCTGCACTCCAGCCTGGGTTACAGAGCGAGACTCTGTCTCAAAAAAAAAAAAAAAAAAAAAAAAGTTCGGAAATACAAAGTTCGGAAATAAAGTCTTGCATTTGTAGTTAATTGACTTTTGTCAAAGGTGTCAAGGCAACTAATTAGAGAAATTAATAGATATTCTAGAGATGGTACTATGATCATGGTTCATCCATGATAATACGAACTTAGATTTTTGCCTTTCACTAAGTGAAAATTAACTCAAAGATCATTATAATCTTAAACGTTGCAACAATAAAATATTTAGTAAATAAGATAGGAGGAAATCTTCTGAACTTTAAGTTAGGTACTGAAGTTTTCGCTATGACACCAAAAGCAAAGTTCATATAAGAAAGAAAAGGCAGTGCCGGGCACAGTGGCTCACACCTGTCATCCCAGCACTTTGGGAAGCCAAGGCAGGTGGATCACAAAGTCAAGAGTTCAAGACCAGCCTGTTCAACATGGTGAAACTCAATCTCTACTAAGCATACAAAAACTAGACAGGCCTGGTGGCACTTGCATGTAATCCCAGCTACTCAGGAGGCTATGGCAGGAGAATTACTTGAACCCAGGAGGTGGAGATTGAAGTAAACCGAGATCATGCCACTGCACTCAAGCCTGGGTGACAGAGCAAGACTTTGTCTTGAAAAAAAAAAGTTGAAAGAAAGAAAAATTGATAAATTAGATTTAATCAAAATTCAATACATCTGTACTTCAAAAGACATCCTTAAGAAAATGAAAAAACAACAACAACAACAAAAAAAACATGTAAGACTAGAATATACTATTTGGTAAAACATGTATCTGATACGGGCTTGCATCCTGAATATATAGAGATTGCTGATAGGCCAATAATAAGAAAATGAGCAGCTAAATAAAATAGGCAAAATACTTGAATGGACATTTTAATAAAGAAGATATAGAAATGGCTAACAAGTACAAATAAAAAAAGCTCAACATAATGATTCATCAGGAAACTGTAAATTAATGCCACAATGAGGTACCATTTTACATCTACCAGAATGTTTATAATAAAAAAAAAGACAGAAAATAGCAAATAAATTAGAGAAATGGGATTCCTCATATATTATCGATTGTGTCATACACTGGTGTTTCCACTTTGGAAATGGTTTGAGAGTTAAAAATACATTCACCCTACAACACAGACTTTCCACTCTTAGGTAGCTTTCCCAGAGAAATGACAGCATATATCCATATAAACACATTGATTATTATAATCCATCTGTCACATATATTTGAGCACTAGAAATTGGCTTTTTTTTTTTGCTGCCATCTTTCCCTTGGGAACTGAGGAAGACAGAAATCCCAAGAAAACATACACTTTTCTTTAGGTGGGCCATCTCAAGATTTCTACATGCTGGCAAAGGGCTTATTAGTGACTCCACTTGACTAAGACCTACACTACACCTTTCTATATATGATGTCAAGAGCAAAGATATTTTAAGCTCTATTTGCCTGACTCTGATCTACCTCTAAATTTGGTGAGAAAACAAGGCATCATTTCCCCCAAACTCCAATGAACCTCGAAGTATCATTCACTCTGCTTGGCACTGAAGATATAACTGTGACTAAGAAAAAGTCCCTGCTAGCAATTCTACCACTAAAATATTTGCCTTATTTTAGTGTTTCAACCAGAATCTTTCCAGTCTACTAACTTGTTTCTGTCTTCCAATATCCTAATGCTGAAATGATTCCTTATATTATGTTAATAGCAAAATGGGGCCAGGTTTTGGCCAACTGTGGTATCTGAGGACTTTTTCTTCCAAACCACCAAAATTACTCTCATGTCAACAATCTTACCGTCAATGACTAAGGTTTATAAATGTACTTGGACCATTATAATGGGAAATATGTGTGTGGTTCAATACAGATGGGATCAGGAAGGAGGCAGAAAACAAAAACTTGGATAGGAAAATATACAGACAACACTAAGCAATTGTTGGCTGGTCATCCACTGAGTGGTGGGAAGATCAACTAGATGTCTCTTCAGCACAGCAGACATTCTATGTTCACTTCGTGAGCAAAGACGTTTGAAGACATCAGCTTGTCTTTTATCATGTTCCCTGGCAATTGCAATAGAAGATACCAGGCACTCATTCTGCTGGTGCCAAATTGACTTTCAACAGACCCCTCAGGTACAATTCCCTGTCCCAGGCCCAACAGGAACTTCTTAAAGACACACCCCAACCAGTTCTCCTCTACTTTCCCACACAGCTCACATGATGTTGATCTTGCCTTCTGAGTATATGCAATGCAGTTTTCCTTGATCATTATTCTAATATATTGTGAAGGAATATGCTTTAGATCCTGTTTCTTTGGAGCATTCTTTTATTAATTTTCAAGAGTCTTTCTTCTCCTAATAAAATCCTCTTCTTGGAAATGAAAAGTTATATTTTCTAAACCACTGTTTTAGTTGACTTTAATAGTATATTTTGAAGGCATTTTTTCCATGACAATTCTAATTATTCCAGAAGCAAATTTGATGGATCTGGCAGACTAGGATGAGTCTCATGGAGAAAAGTGCCAAATAGAAAGGGCAATCATAATTTTATGGGTTATATTTTACTATAATGATGAATATTCATCAGATGACGACCACATGTCAGGCATTATACCAAGAAGGCTCTCTTGCTTTATTATAGTTAAACACCATGAGATAACCTTATATACTGAGTACTCTTACTATGCCCATGTTACACATTTGTAAACTGAAGCTAAGATTACATTCCCAAGTCAAAGTAGCTCAAGTCTATATTGACTTCTATTTGAAGTCATTTAATGGTCCTTATGTTCCTATCGGGCAAATGAAAATCTCTTAGTGTAAAATGTGTGCCCCTTCATACCTCCACCAAACTTGGTTTTTAGCATCATCTCTCCTGCCCCCATGTGTCCTTCTCAAATTTTCACTCTTCCCTACCAATATGCACAAGAGTTTTGACTTTTACACAATTTTATAATTTTGCAAGCTTTAACATTATTTTTCATGCCTCAAATGTCTCTCTTCATTTCTGCTTCAACTTGAGAAATCTTAATTTGTATCTTAGCTCAAAGACCTCCACCTTGATAAGAAGCTCACCAATTCTCCAAGCCAGAGCTAGGCATCTCTTTTTTGTATTCATTTGTGTCTATTCCTATGTTCCAGCACTAACCACATTGCAATTCTCTATCTCTCAATGTGTCTGCCATATTAGAAATTGGGTTACCTGAGGAAAAGAAAAAGTAGAAAGAAGGAAAGACACAAATATTAAGCACCAGATGTATATCAAACACACTGGTAGATATATTCTCCTACATTCTATCCCATATTTTCATCTGCTATTTCATCCTTTAAAGCCTTGAAATATATGTAATGGTACATATTTAATTTTTCAAAGGTGCTATCTAGTAAGGTAAATCCAAGATGTATACACATGTCTTACCCAGGGTATATGTCCTTTCCTCTATATTCCATTTTTTTTCCTCTTGGCATCTTCAGCCCATTGAACAACGCTTGGCATGTAGTCAGTGCTAAGTAAATATTTGGCAGATAGAAGAATAAACATTTATAAATTTAACTAACACTTTCAAATAATTATCTAATTGTTCTTCCAAATGAGTCTGAATAAGCAAAATTTTATTTGTCTAAAAACTAATATATAATCTGAGGATTAGCAATTACTTAAGAAAATTGTCATTTAAAAATATATGATACCATTTTATTCACATAAATGTAAACTGTATGAGTCCACTAAAATGAGGCCTGTTGATGTCTAGAGAGTCTAGAGATAAAATTATTAAAGTCTATGATCACATAAATTTTGTATGAATTTTTTTTTGATACAGGGTTTTGCTCTTGTTACTCTGCCATGGTGTGATCTCAGCTCACTGCAACCCCCGCCTCCTGGGTTCAAGTGAGTCTCCGGCCTCAGCCTCCTGAGTAGCTTGTAATATAGGCATGCACCACCATGACCAGATAACTTTTGTATTTTTAGTAGAGATGGGGTCTCTCCATGTTGGCCAGGCTTGTCTTGAACTCCTGACCTCAGCTTATCTGCCCACCTCGGCCTCCCAAAGTTCTGTGATTACAGGTGTGAGTCACTGCACCTGGTCAATTTATTTTGACAGGGAAAGAACCCATAGATTTTATAAAAATAACAATTTCAAAAGTTAACCTTGAAGAAAGCATAATTATAGCAATGCTCTTGTCTACAAGTCCATGTATGTCCAAGCCAGTATTTACTTAGATATTTGAAAAAATAAAGGAAAGCCATCTAAATTAGAAAGGAAGAAAAATTGTCTCTGTTTGTAGACAACATAACCTTATATAGCAAAAACCCCAAAGATTCCATCAAACATTCTTATAACTAATTAATAAACAAAATCAGTAAAGTTTCAGGATACAAAATCAACCTCAAGTAATTATCTGAAAAAAATTTATTAAAATCACATTTATAATAGCTTTAAAAAAATACCTGGGAATATATTTGCTCAATGAAATGAAAGATGGATACAATGAAAACTGTAAAACCCTAATGAAAGAAATAGAAGACATAAGTAAATGGAAAGATATCTTGTGCTGATGTATTGTAAGAGTTCATACTGTTACAATGTCCATCTTACTCAAAGCAATCTACAGATTCAATACAATCCCTACTGAGATTCTAATGCCATCTTTTTCAGAAACTGAAAAAAGCAATCTTAAAATTTTTATGAAAGACCCAAAAGAGCTAAAACTGTCTAGAGCAAAAAGAACAAAGCTTGAGTATCATACTACCCGATGTCAAAATAGTATTAAGCTTTCATATTCTGTTCAAATGGTGGTTAAATTTTTTTTAAATAATTGCAGGTTTTATTTCACATTGTTTGGGCAATGTTTTTCTACTTATGAAAGTATACTGCTCCCTACATATCATCTGTAATCTCTAAATAAAATTGAAGCATACAAAAACTAGTAAAACCTATATTAAGTCCAATAAAATAAAGAAATACATATTTAAGACAATAAAATGGTCATTTTTCCCCAGAAAAGTAAGCATGTAGTTAAATTAGCCTGATTTCTCTAGATTAAAAGAAAATTCATTTGAAGACCAAAAGAAGAAAATGAAACATTGAGTATTAAAAGTTGTCTTTCAATAGCAACTATAAGTTAGTTTTAAGCAATCCCAGTAAAGTACAGCACACAAATGAATAAATACATCACAAAAGAAACACTGTAGTTGAGATTTATTGAAGTGAGTTCCCATATTGCATGAATTCCAAATTAGGCTTGACTCATGATATTCTATTAGTTCCCAAGGGAAATCAATACTCTTTAGAAAAGAAAAAAATGTGTGTTTTCCCCCCTTTTAACAAAAAACTAAACTCAAATATTCCTTTTAGAAGTTTAGAAGGCACACAATCCCAGAGTGACTTTAGATAGCTGCACAGAAACAAAAGCACACAAAGAAGAAGGAAAGTTGCCAGAAGTTAACTATATTCCCACTTGAAAGGGAAAGAAAATGAACCTTTCCACTTCGCCTGGATTTCTGGAGAAGCTCAGTTTGATCATTTTTCTCCCTCTCTAAAAGCAGAAGCATACATTTTGAAGTTGTCATCATAGTCTATAAAAGGAACACATTTCAATCAACAGAATAAGAAACAAATACCACTTTACCAGTGAAATACATTTTGATGATCTTGAATGGTTTTGCCTTTCAATTCAAATAAGTTTCAAGAGCAAATCATTTTTATTTGCAAATTTAATGAAATTGCAAATGTATTTACATTGATCAGGAATTTAATAGCATTTCCAAGTGAACTCTGGGCAGGGGCATGTTTAATGGTACCCAAAGTTCCTGTCACACAATGGGCTGGTCTGTTATGACCATTGCCATTTGTGTGGCATCAAGTTAAAATGAGCTCTTCAGAAACCTGGAAGGAGAGCAAAGAGCCATGAGGAGTAGCTTCCAGTCTTGGGGATCTTCCTAGATAGAATAACAGAAAAGGTTTTCCCATCACTATTGGGTTGGATCACAGCAAGATGGGTAGCAAGAGAACCTGACTCTTGTATTAACTGTGTGCTTATGAGCTTCAAATCAGTTTTAACCACAGGTAGCTGTGATGCTCAGCTTCTCTTTCCTTTCTTCTTCCCCAGTCCAATTCACTTTGTGAGGACTCTGTCAATTCCTAGAACCTAATTGCCACTTCCTTTGCCATGTTTCCAAAAGCCAAACCTGAATCCCTACTGCATAGGCTTTTCCCACAATCTCAGAGTTGCCGTTCCCATGTAAGTTACAGGATGAAAATGCTGCAAAATCACACCCTCACCAGGGTCTGAGTGGTGGGACCTGGCATATGAATATCCCACTTCTTTTATCCATCAGTCGGGATAATTCTGAGGTATGCATTTCCCACTGTTTCCACAATTTCCCTGAAGGATCAATCTCTTGTTAGGTGTGATAGTGAGAGCACCTTTTCTTGGTTTATTTTCATTACTTTATCATTTGCTTATAGGCATTTCCTTCACATCTCAAAAACAAAACAAACAAACAAACAAAAAAAACAAACAAACAAAAAAATGAAACCTATTTGAATTTGAGTCCTTGTCTCAGGGTCTCCTTAAGGGAAAACTTAAAGAAAGAGACTTTAATTCTAAACACATTTACTGAGAATCTGCTATATTACATTTGTTAAGGTATGTCCAAGTCCAAGGACTGGCCACTCAAAGGACTGGCCACCAGTCACGGATGGAGCAGTGTAGTAGTCTGCTCTCACACTGCTAATAAAGACATACCTGAGACTGGGTAATTTATAAAGGAAAGAGGTTTTACAGACTCGTAGTTCCACATGGCTGCAGAGACCTCACAATCATGGCAGAAGATGAAGGAAGTGCAAAGGGACATCTTATGTGGTGGCAGGCAAGAGAGAGCATGTGCAGGGGAGCTCCCTTTATAAAAACATCAGAACTTGTGAGACTTATTCACTATGATGAGAACAGCATGGGAAAGACCTGCCTCTATGATTCAATCATCTCCCACCAGGTCACTTCCATGACACATGAGAATTATGGGTGCTACAATTCAAAATTAGATTTGAGTGGGAGACAAAGCCAAACTGTATCATCAGGAAATAAATTAAAAAATGAGAACAGATGTACAACATATGCCCCATTGAAGTGGGGCATTTACTATGAGGCTTCTGTCCATTTGTGAAATGCTGGAATGCCAGCCTCTGCACATCAGTGTTCTGGCTTTTCAAGGAGAGCTGAAAAATCTTGAAATTTGAATATTGTCACTAATTCAGAAAACATTCATTTTGCATATAATAGTCTTCATGCCAGCAAAACTTGCCTATGTATTGGACTTAACCCACAGACTGCTGGTTTGCAAACCGTATACTGGAGATTAAAACTGAATAGTGCTTGGGTCATATATATTAAAGAAATTTGCAACTTACAAAGGGTAACAGACATGCAAGCAACTAGCTATGAAGTTGATTAAAATGATTATATATATATATACATACATATATATATATATATATATATATATAATCAAATAATAATTTCAGAAGAAGTAAGAGACACTCTGATTGGGAATGATGGAGAAGGAAGATTGAAATAAGTACACATCAGAAATGGTTTTATGGAATACTAGTATATACCAGGAATAGCTTAGACATAATTAGTTTCAGAAAGTATTGTTACAGAAAGCTCAAAATTAGAAAGCAAGATTCCACTCATTATCTACAAGAGTGTCACATCACAGTCCTAATCTAATTTGGAAAATTATGATATGCTCTATCTGCCTCTAGGAGGCTCACAATGCACGTCGGTGTGTTAAAAGCTCTGATGAGTACCGTAGCAGAGAATCGTGGTAGACTCTGATTCCCCTGCATTTTCCCACTGCTTTCAGAATCTTTCAACTCTATGTGGACACTATCAAGAACATGCTAAGAAATGATATTGTAGGGATATCTCTGACTTTAACATAAGCACTGAAAAAAGGAATGTACTAATTTATCTACTCAAGTATAACCTAAAATAATAAATATATTCAGAGAACTTTTTTAAAAAGTTGGTGTATTAGTTATGGTTTTACAAAAAATATATAATAAATATATATACACACATATATACATGTCTATATACACATATATATTTATATACATATTTTAGTATTTATATAAAATATACTACTAATAGGATAGATATATAAACATCTAATTGTGTTTGTATCTGTGTGTATATCTATCCTATTATAGTTTTATGTATAAAATATAATTTATATATAATAAATTTATGTATGAAATTATATTATGTATGAAAAATTATGTATGAAATTATATTGCATATTTTAATATGTATATAAAATATATAATTAATACATATACATGTATATATACATTTATACATATATATGGTTATCCTTATATATGTCTATGATTATATTTATTTTTTTAGACAGAATCTCACTCTGTCACCCAGGCTGGAGTGCAGTGGCATGATCTCAGCTCACTGCAACTTCCATCTCCCTGGTTCAAATGATTATTCTGCCTCAGCCTCCCAAGTAGCTGGGATTACAGATGTGCTATATTACCCTGGCTAGTTCTTGTATTGTTTTAGTAGAGACAGAATTTCACCATGTTGGCCAGGGAGGTCTCAAACTCCCAACCTCTGATGAATTACCGCCTCGGTGTCTTAAAGTGCTAGGATTAAAAGCATAAGCCACTGTACCAGGCTTATATAGGTATATGTATATGAATATCCTACGGATATATATGTATATGTATATATCCATATACATATGTGTCTATAAAATATATAACAAACATATTTATTTATATACATATTTTAAAATGTATATAGAATATATAACAAATAGGCTATATATATATATATATATATATATACACACACACACACACAGGTGTATACATGTATATGCATGATCTGAATGCCATTATGTTTAAAACTACCCTGACTTTTCTCACTCACACAGTGTTCCTCAACCTCCTACAATGGCATGTGAGAATGGCCTCTTGGGAATAAAATAGCCAATATCCCAAGACTCTTAAGCCCTAAGCCATGGGTGGGCAGTAGAAAAGGAAAGCCCTCTCTCCAGAGGTCTCCTCTGAAGAAAACACTTCAAGGTCATCACTCACAGGAAGAGTTGGCTACACTTTGAAATTTAAATCAATTTCAGAGCAAATTCATGTATGAAAAGACACATCAATGCCTGATTAAAACCAAATTACTACTTGGGCTCTAAAGCATGAATGATCATCAGAAATTTAATAATTAGGGTTCTGAAAATCAGGGAGTTCACTTATTACTATGAAAACAAGCATCCTCAAGCTTACAAAATTACGGTGAGCCAGGATAAATATATTTGAAGGCAAGGAAGCCCCCATATCATGAACATAGTGACTTTTATTATTATAGACTTCCCATTTGACAGGACGATTGATAATTCAAAATTTCACATATGATACTGTCTTACGAGGAACCCAATCTTCTAATAAGTGAACATCTCTACTGGTCTTCTCCAGACACAAAGCAGAAAATACTTTTTTCTCATGGGTGAAATTTTATATATTTTGATTTTAGATTAGATATTTTATATTTTTACATGTACATATTATATATACAATTAATTTATGAATATATAATTATATTAATTATACATATATTAGTGATTCAGGGTTTTGGTATGTGCTTTTTAAATATCAGGTTTCTTCCAGACATTCAATGTGATGGATCAGTTAAATGCTTGCTAGCATTGTTTTGCACAAAGCATTGCCTCTGACTAAGACCTTATTTCCCAGTAAAATGTGTTATCTAAAGTTAATCTGTCTAAAGTCACATTCATTTGATATTCCAGATGTGAGTTTATATCAAGGGAACAATTTAAGAGCTGCTTGCTGAACCTAGGTTTTATCCTTCTGTGTTCTGGAAGAAAAGGATCTCTATGAAAACCTCATATTTCCTTTCTACTACCTTTTACCACTGGTGATGTCTAACAACCATCAATTAGGCAATAAACAACAGTGTAGGAAAGGGAAAAACAAGAAGACAAAATAGATTTTAAATAACATACACTTGTGGGATAAAGACCACATTTGCAAAATTGTTTATGAGGCTGTAGCTGGTGCCTATAACTTTCCTTTTTTGCGACACATTTCATGTATGTTCCTCTTACCTTCAGTCAATCTCAGTATCACTGGGGTCTTTGTCCACCAATGATGGGTAAACTCTCATTTCTAAGTTAGTATTTTAAAAGGAGTAATTTCTAATCTGGCTCTGTTTGAATATCCTTCTCATCTGCTGAAGGACTTCGTCCCTCCCATTAGCCTTTCTCATTTCTCCACCAACGTTTCTCTCCTCCAAATTCACCACTCTTCTCTACTTATCTTTCATAGATTATTTCCATCAATCTGGCAGAATTCTTTAAATTTTCCACCTTAAAAATATAAACCTACTTGTTTCCTCATACATTCCTACCCACAGAAACTTTGCACATGTCCTATGTATCAAAACTCTCCAGAGAAACAGCCTACACTGTCTGACTCATTCTCCACTGTACCTGTTACCATAAGGTTTACACAACCTTGTGATACTTAACTTTCTGTCTTAATTTGACTGGGCCAAGGAGTGCTCAGTTAAACGTTTCTTGATGTGTCTGTGAGGGTGTTTCTAAATGATACCAGCATTTGAATCCATAAACCAGATTGTCTTTTCCAATGTAAGTTGTCATTATGTAATCCATTGAAGGCATGACTGGAACAAAAAGGAAGTGGAAAGTGAACTTTTCCTATTTGGCTTCCAGATTGCCTGCCTTGAGCTGAGATATTGGATATTCTCCTGCCCTTGGATTGGAATTTACACCATCATCTTTCTTGTTTCTTTGGCCTTTGGACTCATACTGAAATTACCACCAGCTTTCCTGGGTGTGTGTGTGTGTGTGTGTGTGTGTGTGTGTGTGTGTGTGTGTCTTATTGGTTTTATTTTTCTGGAGAACCCTGATGAACACAAATGACTTATGGATTGTTAGCAGTTGGACTAAATTAGAACACAGTTTCTCTGATTTTCATAGTCTAGCACTCTTTCCATATTGGGTTATAAACAAATGTCATTCTATATCTGATATTAAATTTTACATTGTATTAACTGAAATATTGTTTTCATAGTCATTGGGAGTCGAGTGCATATGGAGGGTCTGAAATAGTAATTGCTTTCTGACTCTAAAGTAAAACATGTGTGTTGATACATCCAGTATAGAACATGTTCTACATTGTCTGTGATTTGTGGATTTTAGGCATTTTATAACAACTAAAAAGTGTTGGACTTGATGAGAGATCATGAGATAAAGAGAGGGGAAAAAAGGAGATGAGCATTCTTCACTAAGGAGAAGCTGAGAGAAATTTCGTTTTGCATAAAGTGGAAAGTATGTGCATAAAAGATCACATTTCTCAAATATAAGTTTTCATAGGTCTTTTATGATTTGTAATGGGTGATACTGGATTTTTTTTACTTTTTGTATAATATATGCAAAGTTTTGTAATGATCATTCTTAGGAAAATTTGACCAGAAATATTTCCTCCAGAATAAAGTAGGAGTAAATACGACATATTGAAAGTTTTTCTTTTGTCTGCAAAGAGTAATCACCTATCATCATACTCGAGATCTGATACATAAGATCAGATCCATATTCACCTCCTGTAAGAAGTAAAATGGTTCCACTGTAAACTTACATTAAATTTTTTTAAAAAATCCACTTTCATTGGGATGTAAATCTTTTGTGACCAATGGCATACAGATGCAAAATCACGTAGCAAGCAATCCTGATGAATGACATTCCAATTCCATCCCTAGTCTGTGGATGATGGAATTAAGATTCAGGGCGTTTAAGGGATTTGTTCCATGCAATCCTGGTGCTTAGCGGCTTCCTGAATTCCAGTACTCCCATTAGCCCATCAAATCAGTATGAACTTAGACTCAATAAACGTTTTGTCTTTAAAAATTCCTGCAGCTTCCTGAAAGAGGTGAGTTGGGCTTTGAAGCAAATACTTTTTTTGTAGACTTGTCTTGTTGTTACTGAACAAGGATGACATCAGCAGCCATTTTCAATGACTTTAAAATCATAGGATGGATAACTTTATTATTTCATTCCACAAGATTCCGACAAAGAATTTATAAAAAAAAAAAAATCTTTAATGATTTACTCCCTCACTTGGTGGAGTTTGCAATTTGGAATCAAATATAAATAACATAGTATTCAAATTCAGAATGTGTAAAATCTCTTCCATGGTGTATACATAGTATGACTCTTCTTGCTGATCTTTTTTTTTTTGTAAATAAAGAATCTATTTTAGAAAAAGTGATTAATGCTTATTTTGAAAATATTAGTCAATACAGAAAGATACCAACTACAAAAAAGGAAAAAACAAAAAAACAAACAAACAAACAAACAAAAACCTCCAAATCCCAGTATCTGGAAATAATTAGACAATATTTGGTTCTATAATTCCATATGGATATATAAACAAGAAGCATTTTTATGAAAATTGGAATATATTTTTTTTTACATTCTAAAAATTTTTTCTTGAAATATAACATACACATAGAAAAGTGTGAAATTCCAAAGGCACAGCTTGATGAATTTTTACAACTTAGACACATTCAACATCATGTAGCTCAAAAAATAGAACCCCAGCAATCATATAACTTCTACCAAATCAATTTTTTCTTGCCAATTTTAAAACTTTAGATAACTGGAATTATACAATATGTACTTCTCGTACTCTACTTAGTCTTCAATATTATGCATGTAAGAGTCTTCCCTGTTGTTGCATGTAGAAAGATTTTGTTAATCATCATTACTGTATTCTGTTGACAGCACAATTTATTTGGGTGGTTTCCAGGTGGATGTTATCACAAATAAAGCTGCCAAACACATTTTCTTTCATGTCTTTCAGTAGATCTGTATTTCTGTTGGAGATCTACATATGCATATATATTCATATCCACATCCATATCTCTAGTTAGATATGTCTACCTATAAACATGTATTTTCTGGGTAATAACATATGATTATATTCAGCTTTAGAAAGTAATACCAAACAACTTTAGAAACAGTTTGTAAAATACCCATTATTACCACAATATATAAGAGTTCTTGTTATTCTATATTCTGGTGAAACTTTATTGGTGCCGTTCTTTTAAATTGTAGCCATTTGGATGAGTTTGTAGTAGTATCACATTGTGGTTTTAGTTTTATAAAGTCTAATTAAATTGAATACCTTTTACTAAATTTATTGAAAGCCATACTCTTTAGTATAAAAACTTCCTATTCTAACACTTCATTTCTTTCTGTTGGATTGATCATCTTTTTTAAGATCACACTCAGTAGATGAATAGAATAAGAGCTTTGTTATACAAGGTTGTATGGAATGAACTACAAAAGACAAACATTGTAATCCTGATTTTAGTCTCTAGTTTCAACTCAATGAGGAAGTGATGCTAAATCGTAACTGGTGTGGTTGAATTATTCCCATGTTAAGAGGATCTTAATTCTCCTCTTACTGTTCAAGATGCTTTGGTTGGCCCAGAAATCCCTGCTTTGTTGTTTTTTTTTTGTTTTGTTTTGTTTTGTTTTTTGTTTTTTTCTGGCACTTTTGTTACTAGAATGGGCAGACTAGTCTTCCTGAGAGACTCCTAATTTACATCTATGGTCCTTCCTGGTGCAATTATTAGTATCTTCCCCTTTTCCTATCAAGAATGTGCTTGTTTACAAATGATTGTATGATCATTCTACTAATTATTTATTGGTTTTTATTTTGTCAGTTGATCCCAAGAATGATACCCTGAGGCTGCTGCTCTATCCTGAATGCTAAGCATGTACTTATTCTGATCTCAAGAGTCAGGGTTCTCTACCCTGGTAACAAATTCTTTCTTAGAGATCAGTATTCTGTGTGTCCCTGTGACAAGAAGATTGTAAACCACTTCGAAGTAGATGCACTGAATCCTAACCACCATGAACATAAATGGTAACAATCCTCTGGGAGGATAGGACAAATACAATTTCCAGCATCCACACCTTGATGTGCACTCACTCTTCTGCTTGAGAATGTGATTCTTGCATTTTCTTATTCATCCTTCAAATCCCATCATATATAACATCACCTCTGACCTTAAATTGTTGTTTTGTGTTCATAGAATCTCAGGACCCATAAAAATCTAAGATTTTCATTTCCATTGAGATAATTTATATATGAACTTGCCTTTCGCCTTTGCATCATTCAGTTGCTAACAGTAAACTCATTTTTTAATGTTCATCCTGATTCAGAAGTGGTGTCCCTACCATCTATTCTTCAGCAGTTCTAACAAGAGATCATATGTAATAAATTTTACCTTCCACAGATCCTCCCCTCTCTTACGCTCTCTCTCCACTTCATTCACCAAAAATTGTTTTGGCACAGATTTCCTCATTTTATCAGTGAAAGAATCACATTATAGTCATCACATTTTGGGAGCATTCAAATGAAGAAAGTAGAATTCTTGGCAGCAAGTGCCCTCCCACACCAGCTCTGACCTGAACATTGCTCAGTTTGTCTTGTCAATGGACTCAGTTAGTCTAACCCAAAATATACTATTCAGTACCTGTAACATTATTAAACCCTTACAAATAAAACATTTTTTCTCTAACCTAGTAATATAAGTACAATGTCTGATCAATGGTATCTATGTCTGTATAGTAACACTTTTCAGATTTAGCCTGCATCAGGATATAAACTACATCTTCCAAAATCAGTTCTAAGAAAAACCTGTGACCTATAAAGTATTGCTAGAACCAGAGATGAGGGCAGGGAGTAGGAAGAATGTTCCTTAGACTTGAGGACAAGAGACATCATTGTGACCTCTCCTGACTGGGGTCATCTTCAGTGTACAGAGTGTACTTTATCCAGTCATCATTCATTCAACACATACTTTGGGAGAAAAAATTACCCTGTTCTGTGTATTACGGTAAGTAAATGAGAATCAGTAAGATGAATAACATATGCACTCTATTTTCAATGAGTTTACAATCCAAGAGGTCATAAACAGGTATTTTAAAATTATGATAATACATTGTGATAATTTTACAGTAGACATAAGTTTCAGGTAACCTGAGGCTGCAAAAAAAAGTGATGTGGTTTCTACTGAAATTAAATAGAAACGTCTTGACACAATAGCTAGTTATTGAGTTGGGTCCTGAAAAATGAGTAAAAACATAGTAGGCAGACAAAGCAAGAAACGAAATGCCAAGCAGAAGAAACAATATACTCAAGACAGAGAAACATTGAATAAAATAACATGGTTTGAAAATATCAGTAATCTACTATATATAGGATTAAGGGTGTGTGTACAAAATAAAAAAAAATAGACTGAAGAACTACATCATCCTAAATAAAGGCCTACAAGCTCATACTGTAGTTATTAAGATTAGTTTAATCTGAGGAGTGCCATGGACAGATTATATATGTCATAATACACCCCCATATTTTATTTTATATTATGTTCTTTCTCTTTACTGCTGTGGGACACATAATAAATTTGAGGCATCTCCCCAAATGGCCTAATGTAAGCATAAGAGAGAACAATGGACTATGGTGAGTAAATAGCCTTTCCTAGCTACACATTGGTGCAATTGTAATCAGTAACTTCAATTTCAAACATGTTCCATTTGAAAACGTTGGAGGTTGGTGAATGTGTAAGTGGGTGAGGTAACTTACTACCTAAAAAATCCTGCCTAATAAAATAATCAAAGAATTTAAAAACCCAGGGCTAGAAGTCAGAAGATGAGAATTCCAGACACAGCTCTAGAGATGGCCCTTCTCCATTTACAAAATGAGGGAGGGGTCTACATGAGTTTAGTGTTTACTGTTGCTCTAAACAATTTTACCTTTCCTAGACCTTTTGATGGGGGATGGATAAATAATAGCAGCGGGTGGCAATATCTCAGGAATTAGGAGTAAATATCACATACCAGACCAGGGACTGGGTATTCAAGGTGGTCTTGTGGACACGCAAACACAAAATATTGGAGAAAATGTTACTTTCATGAAGTTCTACTTTACATTAAGGCTGATGCATTTATTAACCCATAGTAGTATATATTTTAATATTAGGGATGTTAGGGTCAGCTTTCAAACTGAAGGGGATCTGGGGACAGCACAAGCTTCTCAATGTGCAAGGAGGGAAATTGAAAGGAGAAAGGGATCTTTCTGAGGTCATACAGCTGATAAGGCAAACACAAGATCAGAACCCAGAGTTCTACACTCACAATCCAGGACATGTGTATACTCATGTCTAGTCTTTCTCATGAATAGCAAAGAATAACTATCCAGGATCTTAAGGCTGTCTTCTCTTCAGAATGTCATTTCCAACAGCAGGCATGGTAGCATATTAAAGGCAGAGGCAAGGAAATCTGGGAGACGCTGAGATGATTAAAGAGTACCAACCATGTCAAGGCATGTTGTGCTGCTGTCCTGCACCATGTGCTTTAGGTGGACCAGTACTCTCTAATCTTTGTAACAAGTCAGTGGCTAGAAGAGGAATGGAAGGAGCATTTCTATGCCTCATTTTCTCTCTTCACCCTCAATATAACTATAATTGTTAACAATTATTGAGCAATCCCTACTTGCCAGGCACTGCAGTGACATTTATAATCTCCAGTCCTACGGTACAGAAACAATCAGGTAGAAGTTAAGTAACTTGCTATATTAGTTTCCTTAGTATAGTAGACTCCTAATTCCTTGACACAACAAAGTACCAAAACTGAGTGACTTCAAACAATAGACATTTATTGTTTCTCAATTCCGAAGGCTGAAAGCCTAAAACCAAGGTGTCTGCAGGGCAGTGCTCTTCCTTGAGTCTTCCATCTGCTTGCTGATATGTGCCAGCAACACACATTTTGGCTCCCTTGGCTGGCAAATGCTTCACTCTAGTCACATGGCTGCCTTCTCTGTGTGTGTCTTCACATCTTTTTCCTCTGTGCATATTTGTTTCTGTGTCCAAAATTCACCTTAATAATAGAGACCTGTTATGTTAGGTCTCACATTAGGGTTCACTTAATTACTTCATTTTAAATCAACTACCTCTGTAAAAACCCTATTTTCAAATGAAGTCTGCTAACCTCTTTGTGATAATCCTTTAGTGCCATCCTTACCACTAGCCTCAGTATATAAGATCTATACCCAGTATAAGATCTATACTCAGTATATAAGATCTATACCCAGTATAAGATCAATAATGTAATCCAATCTGTCTCACTTGGAAAGATGCTTTAAAACTGTAGCATTTGGAATGCTCATGATTATTTTAACAAGTTACATTACAAATCTGGAAGGGAAGGAAGGAGGTCTGATTCTTTGGTCCACAGTTCTCACTCATTCCAGATTTCCTCAATCTCAATGACCTTTTCTTATACTTCTCATGTTTCATAACCCAAGGCAGATACAAAATGCTATTTCTCCGTATCTATGTTTTTGAATGCCATTCCGAGTTCCTTGAATGAAATCTATATTATAGGTTTCTCATAAACTGAATATATTAATAAAAATATAAATAGAGACTGGCCATGATCTAAGCCACACCCAAACTAAGTGATGAGTGACATTAATGGCCGTCCCAGAGAAGAATATACCAGGGAGATAGTATAGCATGATGCTTATCATTGAACTTCAGGATAGGATTGCCTGGGCTTATATCCCTACTAGTGCAGCTATAGAATATGTAAGTTTAGGCAATTAATTAACCTATGTGCCTCAGTTTTTTCATGTGTCAAATATCAGTAACAATAGTACCCAACTTAGAGAACTTGAAAGGATTAAAAAGGTGACTCATTTAAAAGCATTCACTTCCTAGTGCATTATAATGGCTCAATAATTTTTTTTTTTTTTTTTTTGAGACGGAGTTTTTGCTCTTGTTACCCAGGCTGGAGTGCAATGGCGCGATCTCGGCTCACGGCAACCTCCGCCTCCTGGGTTTAGGCAATTCTCCTGCCTCAGCCTCCTGAGTAGCTGAGATTACAGGCACGCGCCACCATGCCCAGCTAATGTTTTGTATTTTTAGTAGAGACGGGGTTTCACCATGTTGACCAGGATGGTCTCGATCTCTCGACCTCGTGATCCACCCGCCTCGGCCTCCCAAAGTGCTGGGATTACAGGCTTGAGCCACCGCGCCCGGCCGGCTCAATAATTTTTAACACTTAATTTGAGTGTGAGGAAACAAAACTTGAAATAGTTAAGATTTTTTTTTTCTCTCATTCTATTTCTAGCTACCTCTATCCTTACAAAACACAAGATGTATACCCAGACACACACAGAGAAACACACACAGAATATTTTCTGTGCTTCTTGGTGAGATTTCTCTTCCCTACCATCTTCATCACCATATCTAACTCTATCAGCAATTTGGGCTGGAATTCATAATTTAGCTATTGTAGAAGGAAATAAGTGAGTAGTATGAAAACTCACGAGACCTCCTGGTTAATCAAGTTCTCCATTAAAATTTTGACCAGAGCCCATGAGTATGGCCTTGGTGGAGCCAGCTGCTGTAGACAGGCTGCGGGCTTTGCTGCCGTGAAAGTGAAGATTAAGTGCTGGAAAGGCGTGGCCACTGGCTCTGGGTGGCCAACGATGAGAACGGCAGTACCTGCAGGGTAGCGTTTAACTGCTGTTGCCCTGCCTGCAAGATGCCTGGCGACGACTGCCCGCTGGTGTGGGGCCAGTGCTCCCACTGTTTCCACATGCACTGCATCCTCAAGCGGCTTCAGCACAGCAGGTGCAGCAGCACTGCCCCGTGTGCCTCCAGGAGTGGCAGTTCAAGGAGTGAGGGCTCTGCCTTGCCCGCCGGAGCTGGCGCCCTGAGACCCCTCCTCATGCTGGTGCCGATGGCTGCGGTCGCTGCTGGGGACGGTTCCCTTGGGTTGCAACAAGGTGGAAACAAGGGCTGGAGCTGCGTTTGTTTTTCCATCACGATGTTGACACTTTTATCCAATAAGTAAAACTCATTAAATTACTCAAATCCTGGGAAAACAAACAAACAAACAAACAAACAAACAAACAAACAAACAAACAAAAACAAACCAGAAAGTGTCATTCTAAGATGCGGGATGAATACCTAGCTTTTTTTTTTTTTTTTTTTTTTTTTTTTTTTTTTTTTTTTTTTTTTAACTGATACTTTTATTTCCTCCGTGACTATTATTTCTTTATATAATACATTCTTGCTCTAGCCACAGGATCTTCTTTGTGCCTTAAAGTGTCTTTATTATTATCATTCATTGTAGCAGTTTGTGCCACTGCTAATACTACACTACCTAGATAAAATTCTCTGGAAAACTTGAGACTCACATGTACAAATAAGAAAAATATTATGAAATCAAAATGAGAAAACAGGTCACATGTTTTCAACAGGTCTCACCTAAATCCCTGAGATCATTGCTTTATTCAATTGGCTTACTTTAAGTCTCAGTTCAAAACCATTATGAAAACTGTAATTGACATTACTATTAATTTTACTTTGTATTTGGTTTCTGTTACTTGCTTAATTCCTCAAGAATACAAACTCTAACAAAATAGTACTGGCCCAGCACATTGTGATGATAGCAAAAGACAAATGGAATGGCCAAAATGGAACTTAATAGTAGACTCAGCGTAGCGTAAGCCTGAGAGTCACCCCCTTAAACCTCCCTTGTTGCTAAAATGTGACTAAGTTTGACACTGACTCCTAGGTCCCAATCACTCCCCCAAATTGAGACAAGATGAACAATTGGAACAGGTTCAACCTGGCACTGAGGAACGTCAAAACCAAACTAGAAGATGACTGGGCAGTGATGCTTTTGGAGAAAGATCTTGATCAAAAAGTAGAAATGGGCCAGACACAGCAGCTCAGGCCTGTAATACCAGGACTTTGGGAGGCGGAGGGTGTTGGATCACTTGAGAGCAGGAGTTCGAGACCAGCCTGGCCAACATGGTGAAACCATGTCTCTACTAAAAATACAAAAATTAGCCTGGGGTGATGGTGCACACCTGTAGTCCCAGATACTCAGGAGGCTAAGGCAGGAAAATTGCTTGAATCCAGGAGGTAGAGGTTGCAGTGAGCAGAGATTATGCCAGTGCACTCCAACCTGGATAATGGAGTGAGACTGTCTCAAAAAAAGGTGGGGAGGGAGATGTAAAAATTTTCAGAATGAAAAAAAAGTCACTAATGTTAAAAAAGAAAAGAAAACATGACAAATAGGATTGAGCCAGAGAATGCCATGAAAAGAGGGTTCTCAGGCTTGCATAACAAAACTGTCACAAACAACTCTTCAAATTCACACCCTTGCACAGTCTCTCACACAAAATACTCCGCAAATATGTCTGCTCAGTAACTGCCTGTCCAAACTCGAACTAGCATCACCCTTGCTATTGATCTTTGTAGCCAAGGAGATTTCTTTCAAACCAATTATATAATCTGCCTTATTTTTTCCTCTTTAAAAACCATTGTCTTTTGCCTTCCTGAATAGAAACATGATTTACTAAATCTGTTCCCTTTTTCTTTTAGACAGTTTTTCTCTATTTGTTATTTAGGTTGACAGATAAATATCATTTGTTTTATTTACAGCTGAGAAAATAAGACTCAGAGAATTTATGTAACTTGCACCAAATCACACTCCAGGTAGGAAGTGGAGTAGGAAATGAAAGTGAAATCCATACGAAACCACAGTTCATATTCTTGGCACTATTCTGCAGTGCTTCAACTGGACCATCAAATAATACATGAAAACAGAATGCTCAGGCCTTAGAGAGTTACCATCATGAAAGCAGTTAGACTCATTAAAAAATTAGCGATTTGGCAATTAGGCCAATTAGCAATTTGGCCTGGGTTCTAGTAACTGGCTCTTTTTATGACTTAAGGTAACATATTTAGCCATGTATCAATTTTATTTTACATAAAATGAAGGTGATGATACCTACCATATCGGATAAACATGAAGATTAAATGATATATATGATACAGATGATTATGTGATACACACATATGTGTGTGTGTATATATATATATACACATATATCTGTGTTAAATTTAAAACATAAATGGTAGATATAATCTCTTTAGCTCTACAAATAAATGAGACTATTTACCAAGCATTTAGAGAAAATTCTAATTTTAATAACACAAACAACTTGCTAAACTACTCTTTCTTCTTACATAATGAAAATGACTATGTCACCTTTCATACTTTTATGTTAAAACAACTTAATGAAACTACAGAAAAAAATAAACTTGAGAATACTCGTTGTCTTTAATATAAGCCAAATATTAAAAACAACATTTATACCTTTAGAGTCCTTTCAAAAAAATTGCCATCTAAATATGCAAACATAGCTGACAACAGAAAGTTGGCATTGGGATTTCCATATGTGGGTTATCTGAAACGGCCTAGAGATAAGCGATAAAAAGTCAGTGTGTTGTACCGAGATAAATACAGAAGATGTCCTAATCCATCGGACATAAGTTTGAGATTATCAGGGTTTATGCTCTGCCATGAGAAAAGAAAATGATGAAATTTGTTTTGTGTAAGGTTTTAATAGATGATCAGATTATCATGCACATCATTTTCCACTCCACAACTGGGTCCTGAACAGAATGTACTTAAAAGAATAGTCTGCATTGCATTGGGAAAATATAATTTCAAGCTATGGTTTGAATAAGTACCTTTCAAACTTCAGGTGTTTTCAAAGTGATTGTGTTTAGAAGTGTGATCTTTGGGAGATGATTGGGTCATGAGGGCTCTGTCATCATGAAAGAGATTAGGTGCCCGTACAACAAAAGCTGGGCAGACAGAGCTCATCTTTTTGTATCCTTCTGCCTCTCACCACACAAGGACACAGCTTTCCTCCCAGTGGGAGGATGCTGCATCAAGGCACCTCCTTGAAAGTGAAGAGCAGCCTTCACCACACGCTGGTCCCTTCGTCTAGGACTTCCCGGCATCCAGAACTGTGAGAAACAGATTTATTTTCTTTGTAAATTACCCACTCTGTGTTATTTAGTTATAGTAGTGCAAACTAAGGCATCCATTATATTAATAGGAGGGAAAAGGTAGAGTAATTGTTACAGGCATTTTGGAATTGTTTTTCCTGAGCAACCACTTGAACTACTGAGAGAAGATTGACAGAAAGGCTACACTAATGTACCTTTGGTGCCAATGATCAAAAGAAGTTGATATTCCACTGAATGCATTATTTTATCCAACAAAGTTAAAACTAAACCCAAAAGACTGCTATTTTTGACTAAGGAAAAATTTTTCAGGAGGCAGTTGTTTAAATGCATATGGCCCTCTGAGCACATGGCACTTCCATATGACTCCTTCAGAATATTTTTACCTGAACTGGTTCTACATAATTTTGTATCTATTTTCATTATTTGAAAGATGACTCCATTCCAGGTGAAGTATGGTATATCCATTATGTAGAGAGATAAGGGAGAAAATAATGTCTATAGCTACTAAAGCATGTTTCCCGAGAATGCAAGACTTACAAAGGTTGATACATTCACAGATTATAAACTACATACACTTTAATAGACCCATTGAAGACAAACACAATTAATTATAATTTTGTTGCAACATTTTTGAGGGGGTAATGGATAGATTATTTTTATTTTGCTAAACTCGTTCTGCTTAAAATATTATTTTGAGGAAATATTGGTTTCGCAAATGTGAACTCATTAGCCAAGTTCAGTCACAGACCAACACATTTACCTTTATTCCCTGATTACCTTTTTCCCCTGATTGTGACATTTTCTGTTGCTCTAGTAATTTTTACTGTGTCAAGAATGTATGCTGGAAAATAAACTCTGAATTGAAAGTATGGAAACCTGACTTGAAACAGTCACACTAATTCTTTCTACCCATTTTTGACTTAATCCATATATTAAAACTTTTAAAGTCAGCTTTTACAAAATGGATGGTGCAGTCTAAATTATATGTTCCAGAACCCAGGCATATAGAATAATGTAAAAGGAGCAAGAGAAAGAGTCAACAGTTTTGGTTTTCAGTTGGAATATGCAGAGGGAGAGAATCATTTCCAAGTGGTCTCTAATGGTCTACCGGTCAAAACTGAAAAAATTTTCAGCTCATTTCCCACTCCAAAATTCCATGAATCTATTACATCAAAGAAGAAGTTGCTCCAAGTTGACTTTTGAATTAAGCCTTTCCTGTAAATGCTATATATTAAATATGTTCTAAATGCACTTATTTATTTATTAGAGACAGGCTCTTGCTCTGTCACTCAGGCTGGAATGTAGCAGCATAATCATAGCTCACTGCAACCTGGAAGCTCTGGACTCAAGTGCTCCTCCCACCTCAGCCTCTTGAGTCACTGGAATTACTGATATGAGCCACTGCACGGAGGACTGGTTTACATTTTTGTGTTCAGAATATTAAACATAGATGACTAGAGGCAGAGTAGTCCCCACAATACAGACTACATAGCCTTAGGTGGGCACTTAAACACTGGTTTGTTGTCTCCAAGAGATGAAGGCCATTTAAATTTGAATATTACTTTTCATGCCGTTTCAGATTTTTAGAATCCATCACAAAGCAAGTGATTATATGCTCAGATGCCAATGAGGCATCAGTCACATTCATTGTCCCTCATAAAACTATAGCCTATAATAAACAGACAACTTGTTTGTTTCCCCAGCCTGGTTTGCATGAGTCTTAAAGTTCTATAAGCAATCTTAATCCATGTAATCACTATGTGACTGCTATTCTCATGGACACTCCTGAAATTCTGGTTTTCATCCAGCACAGATATTCAGTAAAAGCTGAGTGGAAAGTTCATATTTCAAATTTGATCTGTAAAATTTTCCTGGTACAAAAGAACAGCAGGTACGGAGGTGTGTTCTCAGAGCTCTCTTCAAGAGAGTCTAGTTTGAGTAGCATAGTTGAATGACAGCTTCCATCTATGGCCACTTTGATCATTCACTTTAAAACCTCACATCCTCCTGGCTGCTTCCAGTCAATGAGTGAGTATAGTAGGCTGCTAGTGCTGCTCCTTTTGTTTCTAAAGTAGAAACATTCATAACTTTGGCTCAAGAATTCTGCATCAGACTTGTGGAGCCTTTCTTAAGAGCCTTTCTCAGAACTTTACTGCAATCGGAGGCTCTTCTTACCCAAGCTTCCTTTCTTCCTCTCCCCTTTCTCAGGTGTGAGAACAGCATGGCAGTCTGAAAGTTCTACTTTCAGACTTTTCTAACTCTTTAGAAGCTAAGATTTAGAAAACTCAACTCTTTAGAAGCTAAGATTTAGAAAACTCTTTTCTAACTTGTCTAACTCCTTCTCCCACTCCCGTTGTCATTCACAGGAGTTGTCTAAATCTCTATCACTATTTACAGTTATTATTTGGTGATAAAGGTCTTTTAATAAATCTCTTGCACATTTAATCATGTCTTGGCGTCTACATCTTAGAGGGTCCAAGCCAACACAGAAAGTGAGCATTGAAGGCTTTTATTCTATTCAAGAGAATTTTTTCAGTTCAACAATATTATATGACTAGTTATAAATTTAAAATACTCAAAAAGTATATAGTCTGAAGTTCAAGTGTCTTTCCTCAAAGAAAGCATCAAGAGTAAAGACATTCATTTATTCTCTCCTTTACTAATCCATTCATTCAATCAATAAAATGGTTATTAAAACAGACATGGGTCACACACAACAGATAAAGTGCGATACCAGAATAAGATGGTCTTAGTCATCATAAAACTTACAGTCTAATGTAGCAAGTCTTAAATATTTTTTGTTTTTGTTTATGGGCCTCTTCAGGTGTGATGAATGCTATGGACACTGTCCTCAAAAAATTCATATGCATATATGCATATAAGAACATTCTGAGGCTGGCCACAGTGGCTTATGCTTATAATCCCAGCACTTTGGGAGGCTGAAGTAGGAGGATCACTTGAAGCCAGGAGTTCAATACCAGCTGAGGAAACAAAGCAACACCTCATCTGTGCAAATCATTTTTAAAAAATAAGCCTGGTGCAGCAGTGTGCACCAGATACTTAGGAGGCTGATGTGAGAGGATCGCTTGAGCCAAAGATGTTGATGCTGCAGTGAGCTATGATCATGACACTGCACTCTTGCCTGGGTGACAAAGCAAGATCTTGCCTCAAAGAGCAAACATTCTGTGTAAATATTGGAGATTTTGTGAACATCATTCTAACAGCTTGAATTCCTCCTTTGTCCTGAGTCCATTGGCTCATGTGGTAATCCGGCTCGGGGAACTAGATTCTTGCCAGGTTCTTCCATACCCAGATTCCTGCTTTTGGTAACTTTACTATAATGCAGAGTCTCTCAATCAAGCATAGTCTTTTCTTCCTTCCCATAGAGATTAGAAAACAAACTCTGGGATAGAGTGGCTTCTCCAGAATTGTTATTTTGCTTTCTGGGATGTCTATTCATCACTGACAAAGCATCATTTTCCAACTGTGCAATTCTGACAGTCTCCTAACCCTTCTCTCCAATATCTCCTTATTCTGTTTTGTCATATTTTAAAACCAGATTCTCTTAATATTCATGAAGCACAGATTTGCAGATGACCCTTCTTTTATCAGTCAGGTTCTCCTATCCTCATGCGCATGGAAGAAGATGCACTGAACTCAATCATTATAAACATCCTCTACATAAGCTCCATGTTTCAGAGAAACTCTAATCTTTGCTTGTCATTGAAGACAAACCTCATTTTCTTGCCTCAGTGTTTGCTCTCAACTAAAATGCTTCCTCTTTTTCTGATAATCTCTGCCTATGTATTAAGGCCTGAAAAAAATGCCCATTTTTCCATGGTATACAAGCAAGGGAAGTAATAAGAGTTGAAATAAAAGTGGCTAAGTGGGAATGGAAAGTAAAGAATTCATGTAAGACCTATATTAAAGGTAAAAGTAAATGTATTCAGTTTCTGATTTTAAATATGAGAATAATATTAAATATTAATGAAAACTACAAATTTGTAGCACTTACTCTGTATCTACCTCTACAAATGGTGTTCTACATGTAAAAATTATTTTATATAAATATCCTAGACAGGAAGTTGCTATTATTAACCCAGTATGTAGATGAGAAAATAGATGTTAGTAAACTATTCAAGGTTTTGTAGCTTCAAGAGTAAAGTTGACATTTTAATTCAGGTATGTCTAACCTATTTTATGGTCTTAACCATGAAGACATGACTTAAAGACTTGTAGCTTGAGGAAATTGGTAAAAAACTGTGAGAGAAATAACATAAATTTTCTTTTTAAAAACATTTACTTTTGAATAATTTAAATAATATGTAGAAAGAGACATTCACCAGTTAATTGCAATCAGAAAAATGGACTTTGGGAAAGGAATAATTAATACAGATATTGATGAATATTCCAAAAACAATTGAAACAAAAACAAAAATTGACAAGTAAGATCTAATTAAGGAGCTTCTTCATAGAAAAATCAACTAACAAGAGAGTAAACAGGCAACCCACAGAATGGGAGAAAATATTTGCAAAATATGTATCCAACTAAGGTCTAATAGCCAGAATATATAAGGAAGTTAAACAGATTAACAAGTAAAGAAATAAAAAAAAAATTAAATGGGCAAAGTACATGAACAGGCATTTCTCAAAGACATATACACAGCCAAGAAGCATATGAGAAAACTTTAATATCACTCATCATCAGATAAACATAAACCAAAACCAAAATGAGATATCATCTTACACCAGTAAGAATGGCTATTACTAAAATAAAAAATAACATTCTAGTGAGGCTACAGAGAATCTGGAGAATTTATACACTGCTGGTGGGAATGTAAATTAGTTCAGCCACTGAAAGTACTTGGGAGATTTCTCAAAGAACTTAAAACAGAACTACCATTCAACCCAAAAATCTTATTACTGAGCAAATAGCCAAAGGAATATAAATAATTCTACCATAAATATTGCAGCACTATTCACAATAGCAAAGACATGGAATTGATCTAGATGCCCATCAACAGTGGACTAGATAAAGAAAATGTGGTATAGATACACTATGGACTACTAAGCAGCCATAAAGAAAGAATGAAATTGTGTCCTTTGCAGCAAAATGGATGGAAATGTAGGCCATTATCCCAAGCAAATTGGTACAAGAACAGAAAACCAAATACTGCATGTTCTCACTTATAAGTGGGAGCTAAACACTGAGTACACAGAAACACAATGAAGTGCACAATAAACATCAGAGCCTACTTGAGAGTGGAGAGTGGGAGAAAGGTGAGGTTAGAAAAACTACCTATCAGGTACTACACTCATTACCTGGATGATGAAATAATCTGTACACCAAACCCCCACAACACACAATTTACTCATGTTGCAAACCTGTACATTCCTCCTATGAACTTAAAATAAAATTTGGAAAGAAAAAAAAGTTATTTATTTGAAATGAAAGATAAAGTTCTAAGAGTATATGTAACACCCATAAGAGAACAATAAAGAAAAGAGTAGGAAGCCAAAGGCTAATATCCTGGAAAAACTTCCATGAATAATAATGAGGATAAAATGGAAAAGTACGACAGGAGAATTTCATGACAGACTTCAGGGCCAATCATGTCATAATATGAAAGTATGTTGTAATACGGAAATGGTAATATGTTTCAATATGGAAAATAATTTGATGATCTTTAGTAGGAATATCTTGGAGGTCCCTGAACAAGAGTTACAGCAGAGCAGTAACAGTTAAAGCCAGATGGGAAGAGATTAAGGAGTTTTATTATATACAGTAATGCCTGGCTTGATGATGGGGATATGTTCTGAGAAATGAGTTGTTAGGTGATTTTGTCATTGTATGACCATCACAGAGTGTACTTACAGAAACCTAGGCGTATAACCTGCTGCACACTTAGGTTACGTGGTGTAACCTGTTGCTTTTAAGCTACAAACAGACACAGCATGTTACTGTACTGAATACTGTAGACAATTGTAACACAATGGTCAGTGTTCTTGTAACTAAACATATTTAAAAATAGCAAAGGTACAAGAGAAATGTAAGTTGGAGAATGGACACCTGCATGTGTCACTTACCATGAATGGAGCTTGCAGGACGGGAAGAGGGTCTTAGTGACTGAATGGTGAGTGACTGTGAGCCTAGGATATTACCACAGACTACTGCAGATTTTATAAACACTGTACATTTAGACTACACTACATTTACTTTAAAAATTTCTTCAATATTAACCTGAGCTTACTGTAAATTTTTACCTTTATAAATATTTTTTAACTTTTTTGTAATAACACTTAAAACACAAATAAAATGTACAGCTGTGAATATGTTTCTTCTTTGCCTTCTTTTTCCAGAAGCCTATTCTATTATTACTTTTGATTTTTTCTTTTTTTACATTTAAAACTTTTTTGTTAAAAATTAAGACATAAACACACATATTAGCGTCAGCCTATACAAGGTCATGATCATCAATATCGCTGTCTTCCCCCTTCACATGTTATCCACTGGGTGATCTTCAGGGACAATAACATACACACAGCTGTCATCTCCTATGATGACAATGCTTTCTTCTGGAATACTCCTAGAGGACCTGCCTGAGGCTGTTTTACAATTAATTTTTGTAAGTATTTTAAAGTGTATTTAAAATACAAATTAATTAATTTACAATTAATTTTTGTATTTAAATACACTTTAAAATAATGATAAAATATATAGTATAGTAAATACATAAATCAGTGACATACTCATATATTATCATTAAGTACTTTTATATGATTGGCAGCATAGCAGGTTTGTTCACACGACTATCGCCACAAACACATGGGTAATGTATTAAACCATGTCATTAAAATGACTCCAATGTCACCGGGCAACAGGAATTTTTTAACATCATTATATTATCATGGGACCATCATGGTATGTACAGTCTGTCATTGGCTGAAAGGTGGTTATATGGCACATGACTGTAGATGCTTTTGACTTTTGTCAGAGGAGAAAGTCTTTCCTTTATATGGACTGCTTACTGGAAAAACGCCTCTTTATGTGTCTTTAAGTAATATCTACTCCCTCTGTGAACTCCATTCTAAGAAAACGTTCCAGATAATGTGATGCATCAATGTTTTCACATCTGTCTTTCCTGCTTACTGAGTAAAACAACACATTCTTCTGGGACAGGATTGATCTTTTCTGTTGAATTACACAGGCTCGAAGTTGTCACCATATAGTGTCCATATGACTGTTATTCTACTTAAAATGTTGGTCTACCACTGTAATTTGGTAATTCCAGTATTTGGATGTTATTGTGACTATATATTACAAAAGACTGCAAAGTGTTTGAGGACAGGGACAATGTAATATTATCTCAAAACCCATTAACTAGTATAACTATCACAAATATAGACACACACACACATACACACACACACACACACGCACACCCCTTCACCTCCAGTACCAAAGAGAATACATATAATAGGCATTAAAATTTATTGTTGAATGAATTTATAAATTAATGAGAAGATGAATGAATGAAAAACTTGCTAAGTGACAAAGATAAATAAATGCATTTGTAGAGACATAAAGAGAAATTATATTTCATGTAGCAATGCTATCTAACTAGTAAATAGGCTAAAGGGATACCTATAATAAAACATGTTTTCTAAAGATGAATTCTTTATGGTGAAATGTGCTACTTTATATAGCATAAAATATCCGAACAAAGTTTCCGTCGATATAGTATAGTATAGTCTTTCCTTGGCAATACATTTATCTAGATAATCTCTGAAATACAACCTCTAACATTACACTTTAAAAAAAAATATCTTTCACTGGATAAAAAAGGAAACTCTCTGAATTGGCAAGTGTTCCTGACATTATTCTCTTCTTTGGGTAAAGGCCTCTGTACATCTCATTTATGATAACATCTATTTCACAAAAGATTATTAGATTGTGTCAGTCAGAATAAGCTAGGTTAGCTTTTGGTAACAAACTCTAAATCTCAGTAGCCTAAAACAACAAAAATTTGTTTCTCATTCACATTGCATGTCCATATACATGTCTACTCCTGTGTTCTTTCATAAGGAACTCGAACTGGTGGACTCTATTATTGGGTACATCACAGATATCAGGAAAAGGCTCATAGCAAGTCATCCAGCAGCTCTTCACCAGGAGGTGACATGTGCTACTGCCACACAGGAATTTTTGACCAAAGCAAGGGTCATCTGGTTAGGCAGAAGATATTTCCGCTTTATTTTATTATTTTAGAATATTATATTAAAATAAACTATTTAAACATCGTTAGTCACCTAACTGGTGTTCTTTGCTTCCTTAATGCAAGGAATATTTTGGGCAAAAAGTAAATTTCAAATGTGGCAGCTGCAACAAAACAAAAAAGAGCCCTCCTACACCTATTCAGAGAGCTAGTATAACATTTACAAAACAAACAAACAAACAAACAGAAAATAACAAGTTGGCAAGCATATGGAGAAGTTATTATCCTTATGCCCTATCGGTGGAAATGTAAAATGGTGCAGTCACTATGAGAAAAGTATAGCGGTTTCTCAAAAACTTAAATATAGCATTACTAAATGATCCAGTAATTCCACTTTTGGCACACACTACAAAGAATTTAAAGCAGAGACTTAAACAGATATTTTTACATCAAAAATTATAGCAGTGTTCTTCACAATAGCCAAAAAGGTAGAAATAACTCAAATGTCCATCAATGGATGTATGGACAAACAAAATGTGTTGTATACATACAATAGAAGTCATTCAGTCTTAAAAAGGAAGAAAATTCAGATGCATGTTACAATCTGGATGAATCTTGAAGATATTATGCTGACCAAAATAAGTCGGACACAAACCGTCAAATATTGCATGATTCTACATATATGAGTTGCCTAGAATAGCCAAATTTACAGAGACAGAAACTGGAAAAAAATGATTACAAGTGGCTTGGGAAAGGAAAGGAATGAAGGATTAGTATTTAATGGGTACAGAATTTCAGCTTGGAATAATGAAAAAGTTCTGGATATGGTTATTAGTGGTGGTCATACAACAATATGAATATACTTAATAGCACTGAATTACACACTTTGAAAAACTGCTAAATTCATATTTTGTATATGCTATTGCAATAAAAGCAAAACATTGAGGACAGGGACATTTCTTCTGCTTTTTCTCTGGCCATTTTCTAGGGCCCTTTGTAATATTTTCTACATGTATCTGAATTCTGGCTTCCAATAAATGAGACAGACTGGAAAATTTGCCCCTTGGATACCATTAATAGTTCATCACATAGAAAAGACTTAAGAGAGAGATTCTGGTCCATGCTAGTTGAAATAAAGGAGATCCCAATATGAAAATGATGTGAATTTTAGTCTCCAAATGGTGAAACAGATCATGCCATTTACACTAACATTACACCAACATACTCACAGAGTGAGTGTTTTATTTCCCAATGATTCTCCCTAAAATAAAATAACCTCACTATATGTAATATATGATGCGTAGGTGTGTGTGTGTGTGTGTGTGTGTGTGTGTGTGTGTGTGTGTGTCTTTTACAAACTTTTAAAGTTAGACTGCAGAATTAGCAAATCTAGGACGACAGGCCTAGTGACCAAACATTTATGCATTGTTTACTCCATGCCAGACTCAGCACAAAGCACACAAGATGAAACACAAGATGCATAAAGCACAACCCTTGCCTTTGAAGAACACTCGCACTAATGGCAGAGATGGGTGAGTAAATAATTCATAATAAAAGATGTCTTTGGTGTTGTGGCAGGCCAATTAATTCTGCATGGAAGGGCCAGAAACAGCTACACTGATAACTTGAGGAATGTTTAAGGTCAAATGGGAATTGGTCAAATGAAAAATGGCAGATGAGATGAAGTGAGTTGGGCTAGCATTACTAGCAGAGCGAACGGCACTAGGAAAGACATGAAGGCCTTGAAATGTGTGGCATCCCTCTGAGACAGCAAGTAATCGGCTGTGATTATAAATGGAGAACCTGGTGAAGGTGTCCTGAGATCAATCCAAAGGCAAACCAAGGCCGCAGCGTTAAGGTCCTGGAGCAATAAGGAATCCTTGTGATAATCTAGTTTTTGAAATATCCCAGTGTTTTTCCTTACAAACATCAATGATCTCTGCCCTTTAGATGTATTAAATGTTTATAAAAATATCCATAAATCTTCACATGTCCTTACGATGGCTGAAATACAATACTCTCTGAGTTATCACCGAAATATGTGAAAAATTAAAATAGACTGTATTTAGACACCACATACAGATATTTAAAATATAAGCCATTTTCTTAAACAAAGATATATCTATTTTTCTTAAATATAGAAAGGCCACAAGATTTTATGAGAAGAAAAAAATATATATATATATATATATATATATATATATATATATATATATATGTAAACTATGAATTCAACACTTAAATTTCATCCCGTGAAGTCCAAAGGGAATGGTCCGGCAGGATTAAACTCAGATGACCCCAGCTTACACAAATAAGCCTTATGCTATATGGACCTAAAAATCTCCACCACCAGGAATTTACACGGTGGAAACTAAATCTCAAACTAAACCTCAACCCCAAATAATCCTCTCCTGAAGGTACCAAATTTCTGTCTCCTGGCCACATTTTCCACTGAGTTACTGTTGAGTCTGATGCTGTTTCAGTTGCTAAGGCTACATTGTCTGGCTCCTAAAATATTAACTATAATCTTTAAAAAAAAATAGTAGTGATCGAAATAGCTGGCTGGCTCAACTGCTTTATATACAGTCAATGCTGCTAAGGAAGCCCAAACGAGGTATGATAAATGCATTAGAATAATAGAAAAATTAAGAGAAATCCTGTGTGGTGCTGGTCAGCAGTGGAGACATTATGTAAAGATTTTGTTACAGCAATCCACAAATTAATGGTTTTACTATGTCTTCCAAATACTTCTCCCAGCAACAAAATTTCTCTTTGAAATTAAATGTTAACAATAACAGCAATATTTTTAAATGAAAATTTAACATAAATTTACTGCATTAAAAGCCTTCTTGCATTAAAAAGCAGACTTATAACATTTTAAACATGTGATATTTACTTATTTAGGTTCTTTGAAATATTTTTTCTTTAGTAACCAAAAAGTGCCTATGATTGAGAATTCAAATGTTAAACACATTTCAAAGGGTGAAACTTACTGCCACTTACCAGGGCAGTACAAAGAAAAATTTGCTTGTATGTAGCTTCTATAAAAATTTGTAACAGAGTAGTTCTCTCAAGGACTTGAAAATTATTACAGTGGAATCTTTCAGCCATAATGACTTATCTATCAATAAATATTTTCTGTATTGACAAAAGTACTGATCTAAGTGACATTGGAATGGAATTGCTGTAACTTACTATTCTGTTTACCACAGGTGCCATATGACTGGGCTGCGGCTGCCACACAAGACACCATCGATTGAATGGCTTCAACAACAGAAATTTGTTTTCTCCCAGTTCTAGAGGCCAGAAATCCCCAATCAAGGTGTTGGCTGATTAGGTGAGGGCTTTATTTCTGCTGACAGACAGTCACCTTCTTGCTGAGTTTTTATACAGCCTTTTCTCTGTGGATCATAGAAAGAGAGAGAGAACTCTTATGTTTCTTCCTCTTCTTATTAGGACACCAGCCCTATCACTAAGTCTCCATCCTGATGATTTTATTTAGCCAGTAACTATGGGGATTAGGGTTTCAACACATGAATTTAGAGAAATACATTCATTTCATAACAGGTGCTTAACTAGATGTCTGTATGCACATTGTTTTAAGAAAAAGCTACATGAAACCTAAGGATTTACCATCTTTGGAGAATTTCTCATATAAAGAACTTGAGACAAGTACATAAATGTTACTTTTCTACCTTTTCATTGGAAAGCGGCTAATAGAGAATACAGTAGTTCTACCCACTATGCCCTTATAATGCTTTGAATGCAATGAAATGTATCTGTCACCATAATCTCCATGCTTGCCTCACCCAACTTCTCAAATTATGCTATCGGCCAAACTCACATAATTGAGAAGTCTGAATGATGGAATTGTACACTAGTTGAATAGAGATAACATTACTTTACATAGCATGACAAAGCTCTGCCATAACTGATGATTATAGTTTTACTGCATTTCAATTTGATTATTAAGTAAAATAATTTTTTTTCTATGTGTGCTGTGAGACTGATTCTCAATTAGTTTGGATTCTATAAAAAATTAGGATTCCTTTTTCCCTCTTGGTTAATCCTGTAAGATGATAGATTGTCAGACTATGCCTTGTTCTTTTCCTGAATTCCAAAGGTAAAATGCAGTAATGAAAGTGGGGATGCCAGACAAGGGGAAAGCAGCTCCAGGGACAACCTCAGAAAGCATATGTTGGCTAAAAAACGTACTTTTTCAGGCTGCAGCAGATTTCACATTCTAACTTCATCACTTCCTGGTTAAACCATCTTTAACGAATCATTTCTTGAATCACTTAGCACCATGACTTCTACATTTCAAGCACCAAAGGGTAGGGATTATTATTATTAATGCTATTGCCACGGATGTTAACAAAGGAAAGAGTTTTGACTGTCCAAAATTGTTCATGTACATGAGATATTTAAGTGGTGCTCACATTCAAGAGCAAGCCTGCAAAGATCTTTGGGCAAATACCCACTTAAAGAGAATTAATCTAAATATTGTTTGTCATTTGCTCACATATGCTAATTCTATTAGCTCAACTATTCAAGGATATTCACTGAAAGCCTAACTCCACAGGAATTTGATTGAGGATAAAATTAGAGGACCACAATTTCCCCAGTACTTTACTTAATATAAATAACTAAGTTCTTACAACAATTCCAGTTTTCTAGATGACAGGGTTAAGGTTGAGAGAGGTAAGTAAATTGTTTAACTTATTTCAACTCTCAAGCAGACATGCTCAAATATAGCCAACACTTTTATAAAGATTATAATTGAATATATTCTTGTTCTGGGGGTGGCAAACTTTTTTGGTAAAAGACCAAACATTTTAGGTTTTGCAAGCCACCTGTTCTTTGTTCCAAAGACTCTCAACTCTGCCTCTTAAAGGGAGCTATTTACAAATGTAAATAAACAAATGTGGCTGTGTTCCCACAAAACTTTATTTATAAATAGGAAGAGTGGGCCAGGCGTGGTGGCTCATGCCTGAAATCCCAACATTTTGAAGGGCACCCTCAGGTGGGCGGATCACTTGAGGTCAGGAGTACAAGACCAGCCTGGCCAACAAGGTAAAACCCATCTCTCCAAAAAAATACAAAAATTAGGTGAGCGTGGTGTTGTTTGCCTGTAGTCCCAGCTACTTGGGAGGCAGAGGCACGAGAATTGCTTGAACCCAGGAAGTGAAGGTTGCAGTGAGCCAAGATTGTGTGACTTCACTCCAGCCTGGATGATAGAGTGAGAAGCTGTCTCAAAAAATAATATTAACAATTAATTAATAAAAGAAATACGGAGAGTGAACAAGATTTGACTCATGAATTGCAGTTTACTGACCCTTGTTCTGGTTAGAATTATATTAAAGTTTAATCTTCATAATAGTTAAGCATTAAGGAAAATTGTGTTCTGTGTGTCTCCCCAACAGAATGCTTTGGATTTTAATATCCTAACTCATAGTAAAAGCCTTTTCCCACAGCCCATTAAAAATTATGTTTTACTGTTCATCTTTAGCCAAAGACATGTATTTATTCACTCAAATACATTTTAGACAGACCATCACAGTAGATAATATGTGTTCAATGAACAAATGAATACATAACCCAAGAAATAAATTATTGGTGTATATGGAAGCAGAACATCTTTGCCGGAATCTGCTTCCTGTTTAGATAAATGTGTCAGATATTTATCAAATATTTCCTGTATGTTAGGGGTTCTGCTAAGAAGTGGAGTTGTATGAAAGAAAGAATAAGACATAATCTTTCTTTCCAAATGACTTAACTGTGGGAGGCAAATAAATGACACAAGCATAAGTATTACATTTATGAAAGTTATGTCAACTTTTTCAGAGTACTCAGATATAGTAAATGGATGAATCCAGAAGTATTCTCAAATTCAGCTTCCTACAATAACAATCCATATGGTACTACTATTCAAGAACTGCAAGAATCTATCCTTCACACAGCAAAATCACAGTATGTCTACATTTAGCCTGAATTGAATTGATACCAGGATGATCAAAATTAGAAACATAATTCCATATTGGATATTATTTTTGCCTTTTCCTTATTTTATTTTTTACACTTGATCTTAGCCAAAAGGCCGAGAAGCTACTCTTCTCAAATTCGATATTGGTTCCTTAACCCCAACATTATTTTGGAAGTGAGTTATATACATTCTACCCTTTGTAGCCTCTATACTTTATTCTTTATCCTCATGCTTAACTGGTTTTCTCCAAATAACTTTTTCTTCATTTTCCCTTCACTGCAGCCATGCAACTACAATAGAGTTGAGCATAAATCTGTTTTTTCTTTATTGTGTAAAATGCATGAGACACCATAAAAATTGCCAATGCTAAGCTGATGACAATTCAAGGAAGATAAATCAAATGCTAAAATATGTGGGTGAACATATCTATACATAAAAACAGGGTGGGGAAGTCTGAAATTATCATGGCATGGCTTCAAAAGGAAAGATATTCAGAAAGAGTTTGGAAAATAGTCACATAATCTGGATGAGATAAGTGAGTTTCATTTGTCACAACCCCAGGATATGAGTCTTGCAGATCATTGTGAATGATGCTTTGAGTGTTATAATAGAAGTAAAAGATGTGGAAGCATTTGATTTAATGCAAAGACATCAGTTTTGTCTACCAAATCCCAAGGAAGACATCTACAAGCCCATCAATCAACATTAGGATCTCTGTGTTGAGCAAATGACATCCAAATCATAAAGCCGTCACCATTTAAAATGTATTTTTAAATCATCTCCCCACTACCATTTATAACGGATAAATTTTTAACTCCAGTAATTAATCAACTCTGACACATTTCCTTCATTTTCTCCCTTTTCTCCTCAAAATCCTTCTTTTATAAGGAGCCATTTTTAATTTCCTGTATGCAGAACACCAGCCAAGGTATTTGGGTCCCAAAGTTTCATCTACAAAGAGGCTTTGGAAGTTTATGAATGAACAAAGTTGAAAAGCAATCTTCAGCTTAGATAGTATCTTGACATACATGTGTCATGATCAGCGTGACACTTCCCTTAGGAATAGAATCTCACTGCTCATGACTGTATCTCAGGAAGACATTGCTGGAAAATTATGTACCTCAAGTTCACGGCCATATCACATTTCCCCACATCTTCAAGCACCAGTCCATCAGATAATTTTTCTTACAGAGATCCCAATACTGTAATTTGCCTCTGCTTTAATCAACAGTGAGATAATATAGAAGCCGCATTAAATGATTCAGAATCATTTCGTCGTCAGGAAACCCATTAGTCTAACCATATTTTCCCATACTTTTCAGCATCATGTCCTGTCATCTGGAAATAATAGATACCATAAAAGCAAATTCTAAAAGGTTTAAAAAATGCTAGAACAGAGCACATGGTGTTTATTTAGAGGTTGATATTACCACAAATTAATCAAAATGGGGAATTCTTTTCCAGTATGTTTGAATCTGTTTTCTGTATGAAATAATGCTAAAATGTTACATTTAAGCATGATATATTCACATACTTACTTTCAATAGACTGGAATTTGCCAGATGTGCAAATGTAGAATCATACTGATGTGGATGTTTTCATTTCTATATTTCTAGTAAATCAATGCATAAATGTAAAAAAAAAAGCAGAAAAAGAAAAAGAAAGATGGGAAACTGGTGGCTTGAGGGAAGGACTCAGGCATGTTAAACATTTTGAGTCAGTAGTCTAATGATGCACCTCTGGTTATTTTTAATATGCTGCCAAAATCTTCAAGTACCCTAAATGCATTAGAAATTGTAGTTTAAAAACAAAATTATGAAAGTTGCATGCATATATTTGGAAAGAATCAAGGGAGTGGCAATCAGAAATCTAAGCATTTAGAATTTCATTATCCATATATGCTGCGTACCTGCTAGAGTTTCTCACAATCTCTAGGCTCTCCATAAATACTAATTAATAATGGTTTTGCTTAAAAAAATATGAGATTCCATAGAATATTCTTCAATTCTCAGAGTGTATTACCCTAGCACTCTATGTTATAACAAGGCAACTTTGTATCCAGTGGAAATTAGAGTTTGAATAAATAAGGCCTCAAATGATAGGGTGATGGCAATGTCTGGAATTGATTCGATCATTTCAACTGAAGGAAAAATTTTAGTTACCATGTTGCAGAAGGATAAATTGGTAACATTTTAATAATTGCAGAAAATGTTAATCCTTAATGAGCATTCCATGTTCTTATCCCAGACTTCAAAGTTACTAGGTCTTTGCAAGGTGAAGGTGAAGAGAATGTTTATCAAGTAATAAAAAATGCCTGTAGTGATTTAACTAGATAATGCAAATCAAATAAATAGTTTTGTGATTTATTTGTTTGCTACACTATTTATGACAATATACTCAGTGAAGATTCATGTATTATTTTAGTGAAGTCAATAAAACTACTTTCCATTCCATATCTGCCTTTTAAATTCACTGTAAGAATCACATGCGCTAAGGAAGGTAAAATGGTTAATATAATGCCTGGCTTTCGGTAAATAAAAATATTAAACAATTCTTGCCCTTATAAATGTATAAACATGCTAGTTAAAAGGATAAACTAAGAAAATCAGTAACTCGAGAGTGGGAAAAAGAACCCAAGCCTTTTTGATATATTAAAAACAAGAATCAACACTTTATGACACTTATGATGTGTGAATTTAATATTTTTGAAATATTAACTCATGTATTATTTACCATATTCTGGTAACATATATACTACCTTTATTCCCATTTTGTGGATGAAGGAAACTTGAGCACCCAGAGGTTATGTAACTCACCCTAAGTCACAGACCTGGTATACAGCAGACCCAGGATTTTAATTGAACGGGCAAATTGCCACCATAGCTTATCCCTTAGACAATTGACCACATAGCCTCTCTTTTCATTTTTATTCTAGCTATTAACAATGAAACTATTGACTAGTTTCTAATAACTATAAGCAATTTCAAAATAGCATATTTTGTGATAGTCTAGCAATGATGAGACCAAAAAATTACTGGGAACATTTTTCTCTTTATATTCAAGCCTAAACCAGAGCAGTGAAAGGTTGTGCTAATTCTGCCTTATTATCTCCTCTGAGAATAAGCTGAAAGCTTTATGCTCTGAACAGGAAGATGTCTGTCTTCATGAGAACTAAGATCCCATGCCAATAAAAATGATAAAGAATAAAAGTGTTTTGTTTTGAATTCATTGTTTGACTAAACCACTTAAACCCCAAATGTATGATCCCAGAATTAACTAGGTGTCTATCATCCTTCACAATGTGAAAGACAATTTAAATTTGATTTTAAAGTATCCAAGGAAACAAAATTGGGTGAAAAATTGGATGAAAAGGAGGGAAAAGAAAAATATCACAAAAGCCTTTCAAAAATGTTCTACCCACATTACAGTTTCGGACACTGTCAGAAGAGAAACACTTAACACCCCCTTTATTTAAAGCTGGATTTGTTTAACTGGCCAGGGCTTAAGAAAATGTTATGCTTTTTCTGTGGGAACATTTTCTAAGAAAGAATTTAACTTGGCTACTATGAAAGTTGTTTTTGTTGTTTGGAGTTTTTTTAATGTTAGTATTTGAGATGACTTTGTTTTCTTTGGGTTGGAGGGAGCAACTTTTCATGCAATTTAGTGGTTTCATGAAACCACCTCCACTGGACTCTCATACATTCCACGTATTATGTATAATATATATTTCAGCTGGGTTTGTTTTCCCAAAATCCAAGAACTTTTACATAAAAGTTGCTCAATTTCAGAAAGATTTAAACCACAGGGAAGATAATTCTAAATGACACTGAACTACAGGGGTTTCCTAAGCAAACTACATATCATTTCACCTCACTCAGCTGTCTTCAGTTCCACATCTTAGGGCCTCAGTTTAAAAGCTACCATATTCTACTTCAATATATGTCTGATTTAGAAGCCCAGATAATTCTGCTTCTGATGAATGCAACACCATGAAGCTCCTTCCTCCAACTCTGCATCTTCACACATTCGATCCTGTCTCTCTTGACATATACACTCAACACAGGCAAACCTAAGAGTCCAAACATGGTTTTGGACTGTGCTTGGTTTCTCTTTCAACCATGGGAAGATTATGCAACCTCAAAACAGCTCTAAGCCAGAGTCCGGCTCAGGTGACACAAGAAGGACTGACTATTGTCTTTATTTACTACCTGGAACTTGGAGAGTTCCAAGGAGGGGTGTGATGAGAAGTTTTTTGTTTTTTTGTTTTTTTGTTAAATTAAAATTAGAAATTAGGAGTCATGCATTTTTTCCTTTTAATTATCATAGACAATCTGGAATAAAATGTATAATAGATTTGGCATAAAACCAGAATTTGTCTTTCAACCCAACTAAAAAATGTAAAGTTGGACTACAGTGTTTTATATGCATGTTCAAATAGTGTTTCAAGAGAGTATCAGAGTGTGAGAAAGGTGAGGAAAAATCAAAAAAGAACAATAAGACACAGAGTGGTGCTTACTCTGGACCCGAAAATGAAAGGGGAGTTTATTTGCCATCAGGCAGCAGCAATAGCTTCAGGAAAAAGATTGAGGTCACAGCAGGAGGACAATCACTGTCATCCTTCTCTTTCTGCTTGTTATCTGCCCCAGTCTCTCCTATTACCAAAGCCAACTGGAAGCCAGAGGGCAGGGGAATCCTCCTACATCCAGGCAGGTCAGCCTCCCAGGTCACAGGGCCAAGTAAACTGGAGAATGGATCTGGACAGATAAATGGAACATCCAGCAAAAAGATACTGCAGATTATGTTTAAAACATGATAATCAATTGATAGATTAAATAGAAGTAGTTTATTTGGACCCTATTTAATTCAAATATGTTCAAATGTCGAACACCTTTTTTATCAAATCTGCTGTAAGAGAAGCCTGAAAACTTTCCCCCACCAAAGCCGAACTAAGTTGAAACTATATAGGCACACCTCTATGAATAAAAACATTTAACCAAAGTATTGCTTTCTTTCAAAATAAATCACTTTATACTGTGAAAAAAAAAAGGTTGTAATTGTATCTTTCCCATTCTGTCTTTGCTCTGGGATTTTAAAAGGCATTCTGCAACGTTTTCAATTCAGTTTTAGAAACCAAGACTATGAGATTCTGGGAATTGCAAAATGATCATTTTTCCAATAAAAATGGTTTTGAGTGATCACACTAGACTATTTTTGCTAACTGAACTGAGATTAGAGGATAAACATTTCTGTTCAGTAACTGTTGTTATAAAAAGTATTGCCATACTAAGAAATGTTACAGTAGGTAGCTAGCCAGGCATGAGCAGGCAGGAGAGGGCTCTCCCCACCCCCACCAGGAATGTCAGAGGATCATAGGATGATAGTCAGGAAGCTGTCACACTGCCTCTCTAAAATAACAATTGGTCACAGCCAGTGCCAGGGAAAGGCAGTTTCCCAATAGATAAAAACACCTGAAAATGGTGATCAGCTCCCAATAAGATGTTAGAAATTGGGAGAGTGGGCTCAAGCATGTACATTAAGGGGCAAAATGATGGAGTTTAACTGGAATGTGACCTTCTGGGGGCATTCCACCGGAAAAGGGAAGAACGCCTCTGGTGAACATGAGTTCAGCTGAAGGAAGCACACTGCACATGCTCCCCTCCCAAGCACTAACAGATCACTGGGCATGTGGACAATGTACCCTAAGGGAAGAATCAGGGAAGAAGGGACACAAGACCTCAGAAATATGCCCACATGCAAAACCCCAACTCAAAAGATCAAACCACACATTTGTCCTTCAAGTGGCTCCTTTGGGCCTCTTCCAAGTATGTACTGTCTTTCATGTGGTTCCTGCTCTAAAGCTTTTAACAAAGTCACTCCTGCTCTAAAACTATCCTTGGTCTCTTCTCCTGCCTTATGCCTCCCAGTTGAATTGTTTCTTCTGAGGAGGCAAGAATTGAAGTTGCTACAGACCTGTACAGATTTGCTGCCAGTAACTTGGATACTTTCCACTAGTATCAGAAATAATGGAGAAATTTTAAAAATAATAATAAAAATAATTTTTTTAAAAAAACAGCTGCAACCATCTACCCTTGGTGTTAATGGAGTCAGTTATTTACCCAAGTAATTGAATGCTTTTTCTATCCTTGATTGAGTCACAAGCAATAAAATAAAATTTGTAAATACTTTATTTACCTTGTGCTAGGGTTCCAGTGGCAGCTACCATGGTATTCTAACCTTGCACCAGCTTGACACTTTCAGAAGGACCGGAGCAGCTCCTTGGCCATGATAGATCAAGCACTATATGAGTTCTCATTGCCGAAGAATAACATTAACACAGTAATTGAGGCAATCAGAATCTGGTCCGGGTACCCACAAAAAACAGAGTGACTTTTTTGGGTTTCATAGGTAACCCACCTGACATTAAGAAATCTCTAACACAAGATGCGCACCTACCACTGTCTTGCTCTAGAGACCAACGTGAGAGAGAGAAACGAAAACAGAGTGAAAAAAGCACTTACACATAAGGATCCTGTTTGAATTAAACTCCGCAACAAGTCCCAAGACTGGTGAACGATTAAAGGAAATGCCTTATTATTTACAAATAAAAAGGTGCTCACTCTTCCTCAGGCCGTAACAGACATAGAAGAGTATAAGCCCAGTGATGCAGCCTTTTGCTCACTCAGTTTCTGCCTTAATCCCTCAAGCCAATAGTCCTTTTTTTTTTTTTTTATTCTCACAGCTTTTGCCCATTTGCTTTGTTCTGGTGGGATATGCATTCCCTGTCTTGTTGCATGGTTCCTGTTCAAACATGTCCCCTTCCCATTCTGTCTCTCCCTGGAGACATGACAGTTTCCTGTGTGTCTCCCACTAGATGCAAACCCTGTGAGGACAAGAACCATGTTGGCGTGTCCGCTTCTCAGTATCTAACACAGGGGTATGCACATAGTAAATCCTTAATAAATATTTGTTCAACATGTAAATGAAATTCTCATCCAACTTTAATTATCGAATTATACATTAACCTGCCTGAAGGTATGTTTCCTTTTTCTCTTCTTTTCTTTTTTAATATGGGAAACTATATCAACACTTTCCCATAGATTTTGAACTCACAAGTGCTCTAAGCAGGTTTCTCGAATGTCATAAACAGAAATCCCTTGTTACATCATTCTAACAAAGAATCCTGCTGCCAACAGAGCTGCAAACCGCAGTGCATACAGAGCTGGGCGTCCAGCATTCAGTTCAGTCTGTGATTGTGCTTTATTTTATGTTGACCTTCTCTTTGCCAGAGCTCAAGAGAGAATGTAGTAATCCTCATAGTATTCTGTGGAGATTTTACTTCTCTCCTATTGTTATATGCTAAGGAGATTAAAGTGACTAACACAGAAAACTACTGACATTGTTCACTTACCACCAAGAAAATTTCCTGGTCTGGCAGGTGTGGCCTAAGAACCTAGCACCATGGGAGAAATTCCAAAACTGGGGTTTGGCCTGGATGGCCTTGTGGGTTCTTGGCTTTGTGCAGGAAGGAATTCAAGTGAGCCCACAGAGTAAAGTGGAAGCAAGTTTACTAAGAAAGAAAAGTAATGAAAAGGTGGCTACTCCATAGGCAGAGCAGACCTGTCGGCTGCTGGGTGGCTATTTTTATAGTTATTTATTGACCATATGCTAAACAAGGGGTGGATTATTTGTGAGTTTTCTGGGAAAGGTGTGGGGAAATTCCTGGAACTGACTATATAAGGTAACTTCTAGAAATTGCCATGGCATTTGTAAACTGTCATAGTGGGAATTTTACTTAATATATTGATATACTATAATTAGAGTATAATGAGCAGTGAGGAGGACCAAAGGTTTCTTTTCTCATCCTCTTGGTTTTGATGGGTTTTGACTGTCTTCTTTATGGCATCCTGTTTTATCAGCATGGTCTTTGTGACCTGTACCTTGTGAAACGAGTCTCACAGGACAGAAATCCTATCAAACTAGTAGCCAAAAGTTCCAAAGACTTATGAGAGGGGAGCCATAGTGCAAGATATGTTTTCTTATTTTGCTGACTGGCAGAACTTTTTAACTTCTCTCAGGCTCATTTATCTCATTTGTAAAATGGGGATAACCCAGAACTTGCTGAGTCATTGTGATAATACAGGTAATAAAATTGCACATACATGTGTATACTCATATACATGAATACACACATATTTACATATATACATATATATAAACACACACATGCCCATGCTCACACACTCACATGCATACACACACACACCTAGATCAGTATTTTGCACAAAGGAGGTATTAGATTATTAAAAGTTTATCAGTTTTACTACTATTACATCAGAATGTTAGAAGAATGTACAAAATATCTACGATGCCAATTTCCTATGCCCAAGAACTCTATATACAGAGAATTTCAAGATATACGGACCTATCATATAATAAGAAATGTGTTAAGTAGAACATAGAGTATAAGTGCAAAATAGGCTTTCCTGGAAAAACATCTACATTAAGTAAAATATTATAAAAGGGAAAAAATAGAAGATGAAATTGAAATAACAAACTGAGGCGTTCTTTATACACATTTTATCTCTAAGATAAGAAGCAAGGTCAACTGATAAATGTCAAAAAGAGACAAACACTTTAAATATATTTATAACTTCTATGCTTACAAATACATAGACATGAACTGTATTTATATGCATACTTTGGAACACCTCATTTATTCCCAGAAGAAGTCCCAGTGGGAGTCCTGGCTATAGGACCCAGCATTCAAATGCCTTGACCATGTTCTGGAGGCTCAGAGGGATAAACCTTCCCATGGCTGGTTTTGTACAAAAGACAAAGCAACCTCTTGGGAAAACATTTCTGCTGGTCAACAGGAAATCTGGTTCTGCACTTATGCCTGTGCTACTTGTGCAATGTATATATCTATCTCACTAATAAGAGCAGTAGAGGGTGAAATTTTGCCAAACCTCCCTTCATCAAGCTTTATGTCAAGACACAAGGCTGGATACACCACAGAGGGGCACTTTGTTTCATTTCAACCACCAAAAATCCCTAGCTTCAACTCTGAGAGAGGTTAGGTAGTAAAGCTCAGTGTTGGAGAGAGGAATAAAGCTGGGGTGCATGCTATTAAATTTCTTCTTTCCTTTCACTCTTTTCTACCAGAGATTGTAACCAGATGAGAAAAAGTTCATGGTGAGAAATAGCAAGAGGGGGAATAGTTCACAAACATTTCTACAGATTACCAAGTATACACAGGAATAGTGTTATGAATTGTGTAAAGAATGAAGACAGTTTTCCTTGAGGCAACTGCTGGAGTCCCTTGGGACATGAGATGAACATGCTGGTCACAGCTGTGGGAGTGCAATTTAATGCTGTAAGGAAGAAGATGCATGGAAGACACTGATCACTGGGAAGAGCAGAAGTTATTAGAATGCCACTGAGAGGGGCAGACAAAGAGAATAAATAAGTGCCAAAAGCCTTTTAGCAGTTGAGCACATGCTCTTGAAATGGTAAACGTCTGGACAGAAATCCAGGGCAATTGCCATTCTGGGAATGGACTGCATCAAAACTTACTAGGGAGCTTCGATAAATAAAATTCCTGGCCACACTCTGACAGTTTTGGTAAACTTGCATTTGGATCCTAGAAATCAGAATCTTTAAGATGTCCCCTAGGTACTACCTTGAATTTGAAAACAATGCATATAGAGGGAGGACAGTAGATAATCCCTGGAGACCTTCAGTTCTTGCTGGGGAACACTAAAGAGCTGATCAGAAGTGTTGAAGTTCCTGCAGAGGGGAAATTTTATGACAGTTTATATATCTATATCCTTTTAGTGACTATATCAGAGTAGTTTAGCATCTTTTTGGTGTTTATGGAAAAATTAGGAAGCAAATTTCAATAGTAAAAATAAATATTTTTAAAGACATTTGCTTAATTGGCAGAGCAATTATAAGAAAAATGTGGGTTAAAAATCTACAGAAACTCTGGGCACGGTGGCTCAAGCCTGTAATCCCAGCACTTTGGGAGGCCGAGGCGGGTGGATCACGACGTCAAGAGATCGAGACCATCCTGGTCAACATTGTGAAACCCCGTCTCTACTAAAGGTGCAAAAAATTAGCTGGGCATGGTGGCGCGTGCCTGTAATCCCAGCTACTCCGGAGGCTGAGGCAGGAGAATTGCCTGAACCCAGGAGGCCGAGGTTGCAGTGAGCCGAGATCGCGCCATTGGACTCCAGCCTGGGTAACAAGAGCAAAATTCCATCTCAAAATAAAATAAAATAAAATAAAATAAAATAAAATAAAATAAAATAAAATAAAATAAAAAATTTACAGAACCAATGTTTGGTATAAATTATTTAGTTTTCAATATTTTATTTCAATAATATTGAAAATTTATAATAAGCAAGAAAAGTCTTAGATATTTTGAGAGGTTAGGTGCAGAAACAATAGAAATGAAATTCACATTTGTAAATATACTGAAAAGGTACACACTAGTAGATTATCAATTTGTAAATTCCTACAGTTACACATTACATACTTTCCAGCAAAACTGTTTCATTTTTAATAATTCGCTTTCCTTTGTGAACCCAAGATAACTGAATAAGTGGAGGAAAAGAAATGAAAAAAAAAAAAAAAAAAGACTCTTCATAGATTCTCTGTACTCCAATAGTCAACATTATAGTAATATATTCCTTAAGTACCCTGGAATTGCTTTAGTACACAATCTTAAGGTATACAGTATCTATGTCCTCACAACTAGAAATCAAAATAATGTTAGAATTAAACATATATGCTTATCTGATTCTTGAATTATAAAGTTGAAAAAATTGTAGATAACATTCTTTGGGAGAATAAAAGTATTTTTTTTTATAGTCAACGTTTAACATTATTGAATTCAGGTAACCTTTAAAAAGTATACCATCTACTTACAAAAAATCCTATCATCCAAATTTATAGCAATCAGTCCTGTTTGCATTTTGGGCTAAATATCTTCTTGTTCGAATAGGTCAATCCACTTGAAGCTGTGTACCTGTTCCCACAACAATTTTACTAAAAATTCACTGGTGAAGGCACCACTGGCTACTCTATGTCAGTGTATCCTAAAATGTCTCTGATGTATAATAAACAATATTTTAACGGGTGAATAAATTGCCATGACCTTGGTTGTTCCAGTGCACTGTTTATGCATTGTGGTGTCTAGAAGATTCTCTATGCAACAACAAAGACCTCTTTCCCATCTGCTGCACAGCTGTTATGAGATTAGGTCTTGACGTTAGTGTACTTCCTATTTTCTTCTCCCCATTCATTGAAATTAGCTTTTCCTTTTTAAGATTTTTCTCTAAAGCAATGATAACAATTCTACTTACCTGTCACTTAAAAAGGACATTTCTTACTTTTAACTAAAAAGATCCTTGTCACCATGGCAATGCTATTTAAGAAGAGTTCCAGCTGATGTGGACTTCACAGACTACCAGTGTCTTCAACCGCCTTCCAGTCCCTGCCATTGTTTTTGCAGGAATATATTCTCCAGTTTCCCTAGTGCAACCTACATAGGGCACACCAAGTCTGATGCTCCCAAGGTACACTGAAGACATTTTCTGTCCCTGATCCCAGTGTCTCCCACAGTGCTTTTCATGGATAACTTTCATAGTTCCTGCAGAACAGGGAAAACTGTCATTCAGTATGGCATCTTGCCTTGGTCAGTCCAAGCACAGGATACAATTGTCTCTGAAACTGCATCCGATTGGTTAGACTTCAGGAGCAACAGGGAAACTCGCATTAGTTGCTGTTATTGCAAAGCCAACTGGCCACACAATGTAGCACATGAAGCAGGGAAGTTGAAAGATTGATGTCTTCCTTTCTATCCTTGATTCTTTGCTGAAACACTCACTTCAGATCTCTTTGGTCTAAGAATCAGGGTCATTCATATGGTTTAAAAGACTCAGAAGTACCAGAACAAGGTACAAGGTAGTTGTATCAGCCTTTTTCTTTTACGAATTATTCTTTGAAATGGGCATTGTAGAGTAATGGTGATAGTAGTAGTTCTCTGTAACATAAATTTGTCTGTTGCTTTTCTTAGTCAATGAGATATGAAGAAGTCTAGTCATTAGCTTAAATGATTCTGGGTTCACACATTCTATGACCTGGCCAAAGTGGAAACTTACTGGATACAGATTTTGATATGACAGTTTTTACGTTAGCGTTCTCTGGTTTTATTCCTATTTCTGACAACAAAAATTATGTTTGTATAAAACAATTTAATAAACATATGAATATTAAAATGAGACAATGGCTATCAAAAAAGAGAGAATATTTAATTCTGCTAGCAAGCAAATAAACAAACCAAAGGTCCCTAGAGTCACTAAAATGATGAGGAAGAAAAAAAACAACAAAATGAATTTTATTCAGATCGAAACCATATTCATTAAGTCAACATATCTGAATATGTCAGTCATATTAAATACTTGATGACTCATGGGTTTATTTAGCTTACTTTGTCCCAGAAAATGTCTAAGGCAGATAGTCTCATTTGGAAAGCTCAGATCCTTAAAAGATAGATTTCAATTTAATACAATTTAAAAAAATATTTATTAAATATCTGCCATATACCAGTCTCAGAAAGTATAAGAACGATTTATATTTCTTATAAATATAAATCTTTATAAGATTTATAAGCTCCATCAGACTAAGGAGAATGTTATCAATCATGTATATAATAGCCACAAGAAGATTAAATATGTAGGAATATATTTAACCCAGGAGGGGAAAGATCTCTGAAAGGACAACTACAAAACATTGATAAAAGAAATTATAGATGACACAAACAAATGGAAACTCATCCCATGCTCATGGATTGAAAAAAAATGATAGTGTTAAAATGTTCACACTGCCCAAAGCAATCTACAGAGGCAATGCAATTTCTGTCATATTACCAACATCATTTTTCATGTAATTAGAAAAAACAATCCTAAAGTTCGTATGGAACAAAAATATAGCCCAAATAGCCAAAGCAATTCTACACGAGCAAAGCAAAGCTCAAGTAATCATATTACATGAATTAAAAGTATACTTCAAGGCTATAGTAACTAAAACAGCATAGTGGTACTGGTACAAAAATAGACACATAGATCAATGGAATTGAACAGAGAACCCAGAAATTCAGCCCCATACTCACAATTAACTGATCATTGAGAAAGTCAACAAAAATAAACAATGGAGCAAGGAAACAAAATTCAATAAAGTATACTGGAAAAATTGGTTTGCCCATATGTGTAAGAAACTGGACACCTATCTCTCACCATGTACAAAAGTTAACTCAAGATGGATCAAATACTTAAATAGAAGACCAGAAACTATAAAAATCTTAGAAGAAAAGCTAGGATGAACTATTCCAGACACTGGCATAAGCAAAGAATTTATTATAAAGACCTCAAAAGCAAATACAACAAAAACAGAAATAGACAAATTGGACTTAAATAAACTAAGAAGCCTCTATACTGCAAAATAAATAATCAACAGAGTAGAGACAGCATATAAAATGGGAGAAAATATTTACAGATTGTGCCCCCAACAAAGTATTATTAATAACCAGACTCAATGAGGAACTCAAACAACTCAGTGAGTAAAACAACAAACAACCCCATTAAAAAGTGGGCAAAGGACACGAAAAGACATTTTTCAAAAGAAGACATGCAAGTGGTTAACTAACAGGAAAACATGTTCTACATTGCTAGTCATCAGAGAAATGAAAATTAAAACCAAAATGAGCTATCATCTTACATTAGTCAGAATGGCTAAATTTAAAAAGTCAAAAAACAACTGATGTTGACTAGAAGGTAGAGAAAAGGGAACACTTATACACTATTGCTGGGAATGTAAATTAGTACAACTTCTATGGAAAACATATGGGAATTTCTCAAAGAACTAAAAATAGTACTACCATTTGATCCAGTAATTCTACAACTGGGTACCTACTCAAAGAAAAATAAATTGTTATATTAAAAGAACATCCATACTTATATAATTATCACAGCAGTACTATTCACAACGGCAAAGTCATGGAATCAACCTAAGTATTCATCAATGGTTGACTGGATAAAGAATATGTACGCACCATGGAATAATTTGCAGCCACAAAATAAGAATGAAATTATGTCCTTTGCACATGATTTTGGATGAAGCTGGAAGTCATTATCCTAAGTAAAATAATTCACACAGAAAATCAAAAACTGAATATTCTCACTTATTGGTGGGAGCTAAACAATGTGTAAACACAGACATAAAGATGGAAATAATCGACACTGGGGACTCCAAATGGAAGGAGGAAAGAGGGCTTAGGGTTGAAATCACCTATCAGGTACAAAGTTCACTATTTGGGTGAAGGGTACACTGGAAACCTAAGCTTCATCACTTGCAATATATCCATGTAAAAACCTGCACATGTACCCTCTGAATCTAAAATTTAAAATACATATTATTAAATGTTTAAAGTAAAGGATATTGTAATTATCTTGATTTGATCATCACACAATATATACAGCACCAAAATATCACACTGTACCCCATAAATATGTACAATTATTAAGTATCAATTCTAAATAAAAACTAATCATAAAATTTTTTAAACTGACAAGAAGTGTATACCTGTTTCTTCACTAGTTCCTCTCACAACAACTGGCCTAGTCAGCAGTCAGTAAGTATATATTCATTTATATAAGAATTAACTTCATTCCCTTTCTTTTAGGTACTAAAAACATACCTTCCATGATTGGATTGCATTCCTAGTCCAGGAAATATTTTCCCACACCTGTTTTTTCTACACACCCCTGGGAGATGAGCAGGAAACAATATCATTTGCTTTGCCTATCTGATGAAGCAACTAATTATTGGAGAATTAAAGCAATTTACCCAGAGCCAGGAAGTAAAGAAGGAGCAAAATTGGGAATACTCTTTCCCCTATAACAGGACACCTGGGTTTATTAGTCCATTTTACCACTGCTGTAAAGGCATACCTGAGACTGACTAATTTATAAAGAAAAGACATTGAACAGACTCACAGTTCCATATGTCTGGGGAGGCCTCAGAAAACTTACAATCATGGTGGAAGTGAAAGCAAGGACAACTTACATACAAGCAACAACTTACAAGCAAGCAGCAGGCAAGAGAAGTGAAGTGTGAGTACAGGAAAAACTGCCACTTTTAAAACCATCTGATTTGATGGGAACTCACTCACTATCACAAGAACAGCATGGGGGAACCCCCCATAATCAAATCACCTCTCACCAGGTTCCTCCCTTGACATATGAGGATTACAATTGAAATAAGATTTGGATGGGGACACAGAGCCAAACCATATCACTGGAGCAACATACTTGGGCCCTAAGCCATCTCCGTGGTTTACTTTCAAACTCTCCTCACAGGGAAAATAATCATCAGAATGCTTCCTTGGTTCATGTAAAGAGATTTCATTCAGAAGGTAACCTTCAAATACCTCCATGCTTTGCAGACCAGAACTAACATTTCCTGAGTTCTGATTATGTGATAGGCACATTGCTACATTTTTCATGTGTTAGTTTATTTAAACTCCCTAATTACTCTCTAATATAAGTATCATTTCCTATTTAAAGCATCAGATATGGGAAAGTTAAATAACTTGCCCAAGGTCAGAGGTGGTAAGCAATAGAGCTGGGATATCAACAATATTAGTCTTGTTTCAAAGCTCATTGTCTTTATTACACACTAATTCCAAGAAAGGAAAATTAGCTACTCTTCACAAAATATCTGGAGACTCATGCCCTAAGAAATAACTGAGCATGATTGCAGTGAACCTCTCTAATAAGAAGTAACCCTGGTTTCCTTTGATCAGAAAGAATGCTTCAGAACTATGTGGTGTTTACAAAGCCTTGCTCCAGGAATTGCTTTCTTTCTCTGAGATGTGAAACCACAAACTAGTTGCTTTGGGTAATTAAAGATCCTTTGCACCATCTGAATCTGTCAACAGCAAGTGTCCTGGGTAAATTTCAAGTAAGTAATTGCATTCTGCGAATCTGAAATGCCTTTCTAATTTCTTTCCATTAAAATATCCACTTACTGTACCTTTTACTGTGTCTATACATACATTTAAAATAACCATGACTATGCAGTCAGTTGTCCCAAATAAGAATATGAACATTCATTTGATGAATATGTCAAGGTCTTCTATATCATTGGATAGAAGACAACTTGTAAGTGTTGGGAGCCCACTTTTCTTCTTACATATCAGATTTCCAAGGGTAATTAAAGCAACGAGAAATGAAAGCTGACTATTTCTTCTCTTTCCATTTCACCTTTACCTGTAGTAGTGTGGGTAAGTTGATTTTCATATTATAAGAACTTTCTCTTTGGAGAAAAACATCTATTGAAATATTATATTTATAATTGCAGACAGCCTAATACACAAGGTATTTTAAAAGAGCTCCACTCTAGAAGATAAAGTGTCACCCTAAAATCCATCACACATACTTTACTATAACAAGCCTTGTTATGCCCTAAGGGGAAAAAAATTTCAACAGCAAGCCATAATTTGAAGGAGACATTTCTCATAGGAGTTAGTAGGAAGGATTTCCTTACAGTAGATCACTTTAAAATGTTTTGACAAATCAACTGGGTAAGTAAATAATACAAGTAGAAAATATATATGATATTTTATAAATTAATTTCCAGAACAAAAGCTCTCACATAATTTGCTTTTATAACTAATTATTCCCACTCAAGAATATGATATATAATCAAGTAATTTATAAACTTATGGTATAGCTAACAATTATGTAATTGCTGTGAAAGCAAATGAACCAATTGCTAACCCTGTCTAAAAGCATTTGAAGTGGTTTTTAAGAGATGTCCCATGCCCATGTAATTAAATCACACTAAACACACACACACTTAAACAAACACACTCACACAGAGTTCATCTTACTTACAAAAGTAGTTTTGTATTTATGACCCAGAGTTTTGAGTCATATAAAGGCAGAAAAATGGGTATAGGAATATGTGTCAATTCCATTTCCATAAAGGCTGAATGTTTCTTATTTCTTTATTGCATGAAAATTATCCATTTTAAATTCTCAAAAAAAAAGTCATTATGCAGGGTCACTAACTACAAAATTGGCTGTTTGTTTCAGGTAAACTTTACCAATTCTTCATATTGGTGCCCTAGAATGCATAATTTTTATACTTAGTAATAAGGTCCAGAGGCCACAGTCATATTCCAATGGAAAGAAAAAGGAAACTATCGGATTATGAGTTTGAAGCCATTCTTCAGGAATGGAAGGTGTCAAGTGACTGAAGAGCATCTCTAGAGTCAATGATGGAACCATTTTCAATCAAATTTAACTTTAATTGTCTGTCCCTTTATAGAGGTCCCTAGTCCTGGAACTTGACAACCACCATATCCAACTTCTGAAACTAAAATACTAGATGAACAGTTTAAATTAGTGAAACAGTCTAACTGTGTGTGTATGTTAATAAATGCAAGAAGTTAAAGAGAATTAAGAAAGAGTTGATCCTAGAATGAAAGCCTATATACTCCTATCTACAAAATATAAACTCCTGGGGTACAGACCTTGAAATTCTGATATTAACTCTCTCAGCAGTGTTTGTCTTGACCATGAACTGGTTTGAAAAAGAACCTCAGTGAATGCTAATTAAATTACTCTAGGTGCTTTGCCTGGTAACAAAAACCATTTCTAACCTAACTTTCTCACATTACTTTTCATTGTATCCCAACATTAACTCCATATATCTGTCCATGGTGACGTCTTACAAAAAGCAGTATGAAGCTCCCTTCCCCTTTAGGAAATTAATTTTGTATTTTTGTATCCTACAAATGAGGTAATGATGAAATTATGAGGACCTTTAAGAAACATTTGCTATGGGCTCAACCATCCCTTTATTCCATGGTCATTCTTTAGCTAAGACAAGTTCATAATTTCTTGTTACTGTAAAGGTTTTGATAGCTACATAGTTACTGCAAAAATATGCTCTAAGCCCTGAAGTAATCCATCTCATTAATGCCTGACCTTTGACACACAAAAGAAGGGTGAGGAATTAAATATTTTACTTGCTTCTCATGGCAAAATGTTACTTTTCTGTAAAAGAGCAATTCAGAAAAGAGACTGGAAGAGATACAAGGTTTCATAGAGAGAAAAGGAACTCAATAATCATAAGCTAATCATGATTACTAAAGGTTACTCAAATATCTAATAAATTTTCTCCACATTCTTTTAGATGGTCATGCGTAGGAAGGAGAATTGAACTCACATATCTTGACTTTTTTTAATCAATGAAGCAGAAGCAATGATAAAGATAGATTGAATTTTTTTCCTAGCAGATGCATTACTTTATTACAATTGGCTACCATCTTAGAGGTAATGCGGCAGCAGTACTCTTGGGTTACTTCTTATTGTAATAGAAAACAAAGAGGAGACACCAGCGTGCAATAAATGCCTACTTTGTCTCACATATTCTTCATGCGTTATTTCATGTAATCCTCACAAAAACCCTATTTAGCGAATATTATTATCCTTATTTTACAAGGGATAATAATGAGCAAAATTAAACATGTTGCTCAATGTCACACAAATAATAAATGAACAAATTAGAGTATGTGTCCAGAATGTTTTAAACTCCTCAAAATAACTAGACAGAGAAGAATCAAAAATTTTCTAGAATTTGCAGTGGAATATTTATTATGTTAAATTCAAACACCTCTAATGCATATTGTGTTTCAATATGAGCACACTGTTGGAAAGCAGTACATATTTCTGGAAAAAATAATTTATTAGAGCATTTTCCAATTCAAGATTTCTAACTAATAATTGTATTTTAAGCTTTTATGTCAAAAAAAGATATTATTCTTTCTATTCTTTAGGTCTTATACAGAATATCATAGAATATTTGATTCTATAATTTAGGGACTTTATAATGTAAACATATACAGAATTTAAGTTTCAAAAATCTTCAAGTTACTTCATATTCAGTGACTTTAGAATCAAGAAAGATTATTCAATACAGTTTCATTAGATTTGGGGAGGAAGAAGACATGTAGGAAATTTATTTTCATGAATTCCCATTCCTAGAGAAGAGAAAATATTAATAAAGAGAGTAGGAAGGGTGAAGAATTTACATTGACACTTTGTAGTATAATTGGTGCCAACAGTTTCCCCAGAAAGAAGGATGGCATAGACCAGGTAAGTTTCCATTACTCTCTCACCCAGTGAATCTGGCCGATGAGTTTAATCAATGGATAGCAACATGGTTTTGTCTTAGTCCATTCAGGCTATTATAATAAAATATCATAAGCTAACCAACTTATAAATAATAGCGAAGTTTCTCACAGATCTGGTGGTTGAGAAGTTCAAGATCAAGCCATAGCAGGTTCAATGTCTGGTGAGAGCATGTTTACTAGCTCAAAGATCGTCCCTTCTCACTGTGTCCTCACATGGTGGAGGGCGAAATGCAGATCCTTGGGGCTTGCTTTTATATGGGTATCGATCCCTTTCAAGAGACTGCCCTTATGCACTTATTACTTCCCAAATGCTCCACTTCCTAATACTATCACCTATGGAGTAAGAATTTCAACATAAGAATTTTGAAGAAATATAAACATTTAGTCCATTGCACTTTCCCAGCAAAAAAACTACATGGCCTTTGAAATCTTATTAAATATTTTTATTCCTCTTAGCATTTCAAGCAAATGTCACCAATCAATAATTTAAATTGGTTTCTATATCAGTTAGACCCCACTTTTACTGAATATAGCAGAATCCTCAAGTAACAGTGGTTTAGTATATCATATAAATTAAATCCAGGTATAGGCAGGCTAGGGATGTTATGTTGTGTCTACAAAATAATTAGGACCTCAGATTTATTTAGCTTTCTATTCTGTGAAACTAAGCACTAAATTCCATATTTAATTTCACCCCATGGTTCGTGTTTGATTCATCTTGTCAGTATGTAAGAGTTACGGTTTTATTAGAGGTGAAAAACAACTATAAGGACATAACAATATTAATTATAGGGATTAGACCTTGTACAATTGTGGGAAATTACTAGGTCACCCCTACTGCTGCTATGTCTGATCAGTCAGCAGGAATCACAGTTGAGAATATGGGAAAGCAAGGAAACATTTGGATGCATAAGGATAAGCAGAAGTGAAATTGTTGTATCATATTATCATATGGCAGTAGCAGTTTTAATTTTTTGAGTGAACTCTCTATTTTCTACAACCATTGCACCATTTTATATTCCCATTAACAGTACACAATGGATCAAATTTCACCAGAGCCTTGCCTTGCCAACGTTTGTTAGATAGATAGATAGTTAGAGTCATTCTAACAGATGTGAGGTGATACGTTATTGTGACTTTGATTTGCATTTTCCTAAGGATTAGTGATATTAAGCATCTCTTCGTATACCTGGGCTTTTGTATGTCTTCTTTGGAGAAATAAAGTTATTTGTTTTTGTGCTATTGAATTGTAGGAGTTCCTTATATATTTTGGAAATAACTCCTCATCAGGTGCATGCTGTATTAGCCTGTTTTCATACTTCTAAAAAAGGCATACCTGAGACTGGATAATTTATAAAGGAAAGGTTTAATTGACTCACAGTTCCACATGGCTGGGGAGGTCTCACAATTATGGCTGAAGGCAAATGAGGAGCAAAGTCACATCTTTCATGGTCACATGCAAGAGCTTGTGCAGGGGAACTCTCCTTTATAAAACCATCAGATTTCATGAGACTTATTCACTATCTTGAGAATGGCACAGGAAAGACCCATCCCCATGATTCAATTACCTCCCACTGGGTCCCTCCCATGACATGTAGAAATTATGGGAGCTACAATTCAAAATGAGATTTGGTTGGGGACACAGCCAAACTGTATAATTCCACCACTGGCCACTCCCAAATCTCATGTCCTAACACTTCAAAATTAATCATGCCTTCCCAACAGTCTCTCAAAATCTTAACTCATTTTAGCATTGACTCAAAAGTCTGCAGTCCAAAGTCTCATCTGAGATAATACAAGTCTCTTCCACTTATGAGCCTGTAAAATCTAAAGCAAGTTAGTTACTTCCAAGATAGAAGGAGGGTACAGGCATTGAGTAAACACAGGCATTCCAAATGGTAGAAGTTGGCCAAAATAACAGGGCTACAGGATCCATGCAAGTCTGAAGTCCAGCGGGGCAGTCAAATCTTCAATCTCCATAATGATCCCTTTGCTTCCATGTCTTACATTCAGATGACATTGATGCAAAAGGTGGGTTCCCACCGTCTTGATCAGGTCTGCCCCTGTGGCTTTGCGGGGTACATCCCCACTACCAGCTGCTTTCATGGGCTGGCATTGAGTGTCTGCAGATTTTCTAAGCACATGGTGCAAACAATCAATGGATCTGACATTCTGGGGTCAGGAGAATGGTGGATCTCTTCTCACAGCTCCAGTAGGCAGTGCCCAGTGCGGACTCTATGTGGGGGCTCTGATTCCACATTTCCCTTCTGCACTGCCCTAGCAGAGGTTCTCCATGAGGGCCCTGCCCCTGCAGCAAACTTCTGCCAGGACATTTAGGCATTTCCATAACCAATTCTCAGTAACAATTTACTGTATTAGTTCATTCTCACACTGCTATAAGGACCTACGTGAGACTGGGTAGTTTAGAAAGAAAAGAGGTTTAATTGACTCACAGTTTCACAGGGCTGGGGAGACCTCTGGAAACTTACAATGATGGAGGAGGACCTATTGATTAGGTCTGCTGTTGGTCTCCTCTAGTGAAATTTTCAGTTCAGTTATTATATTCTTCAGCTACAAAAGTTCTATTTGATTTTTTTCTCTCTCTTTCTAACTCTATCTTTGATAGAGATTCCCTGTCTCTTAGCTAACATTTTCATTTACCCAGAAGAGCATCTTTATGGTGATTAATTTGAATTCTTTGTCAGATAATTCAAATATTTCTGTTTGTTCAAGATGAGATTCTGAAGATTCATTTTTTTCCTTTATTTTGGCCATGTTTCTCTGTTTCCCCATGTCTTATAACTTTGTACTAAGATCAGCATATTTGAAGAAAACAGCCATTTCAAGTCTTACAGACTGGCTCCATGCAAGAGAATACCCTCACCAATCAGGCCAGCTAGAGATTATAGGGGCCTCTGAATACTGTCATGGGAGGCATGCAACTTCTTTGGATGTGTGTGTGCAATTTCTCAATTAGAGAGGTGTGTTTTTATCAGGAGCTTATAACCTCCCACCCACTCTGGTGTCTTTCTGCATCATTGCATGTTCTCTGGTTCTATAGCCACATGCCACTCCACTTCCCCTTTCTTTTAGTAGCCATAGGCATCCAAATTATGGAGACTCCTTATCAGCCCACCTAGTCAAGCAGAACAGATACAAGCCTTTTGACTATCCCTCTAAACTGCCAGAATACCAGATGCACTACCCACCTCTCACTTTCTCTCAAGGGAGAAATCTCAAATTGTGTGTTACCCTGATTTCATTGAGCCATGCTGGCCACATTCAGCCACTCTTTACTATTCTTTGCTCTCAGCAGCCCCCAGGCATCCAAACAATGTCAGTTAAGACAACATTGTAATCAAGGTAAGATAGAAACCAGTCCCTTGGGAAGCCCCTCTTAAAGGCTGAATAATTGGACATATATTACCCTTCTCTTTTTCCCCCAGAGGGAGAAATCAGAAACCAGGTCATTCTCTCCTATCATTATGTTTTGCTGGCTTCAAGGAAGACCTGATGTAGGTAGAGTGAAATTACTCTTCTTACCTATTTAAATGAGGTTATCCTCAGCTTTGTTCTTACCTGGGGTACTGTAACTTCCTATCTGGGTGCTGAAATTCTTATGAAAAGTATTTGGGTCTGTATCTCATCATTACATTGGCATTTCTGTGGGGGAACGAGGGTTGTGGCTTCCTATTCTGACATCTTGGTAACATCATCTCTGAGCCAATACTTTTTAAACAGCTTCTCCAGATTCTACCTAACACTTATTGAAAACTAAATGTCCAATGACTGCATCATATGACAAGACTGCCACGAAAGCTGAGAAGTAGTCTTTAGGTTTGGTAGCTATTTGCTCAACTAAAAAGGGAGTTTCTAGAATCAAGGAAGAAGGAAATAATAGACATGTTTAGCAACAACTGGCACATGCAATGGCACTTGCAAATGAAAGAGTAACCTGCTTTCTTAGCTGAAAATATAGAAAATATTTACATATGTTACTATTATAGCACTTACACCTACCTGATGTATCTTGTTTATTGTTAGCCTCTCCTTGTAGGATGTGTTATTTACTGCTATAAACTTGGAAACCAACAGTGGTACCTAAAAAAATAGGAATGCCCAACAAAAATTATAGGATTACATTTGTTGAGTGCAGCAATAGCTTTTGCCACCCCACTGAGCATGTCCATGTTTAAATATACCCCAAGTTTTTGATGCTTCCCAAGATATGTCTGCAAATCCCAACTGTCTATCTATTAAGCTGTACTGTTGAAGAGCTTCTGGGAAAAGTTAATTTAACCAAATTTGGAGTGTCCTTCATAGGACCAAAAACTATTCAACTCAGCTCCAGTGCCTGAACTGCCCATATTGGGTTAGATTCCTTTATTTTGTAATCTCCCATTACCTTGTCCTTTATAACATTTGTTGCAACTGGAAGCCATTAATTACCTTTATAACTATACAGTTTTCTGCTAGATGTGAAAGCAAAGACCTTGTCCGTTTTATTCATTGTCATGCTTCTGTGTTCTATCACAGCAGGTACTGAATAAATATTAATTGAATAACTGAATTAACTAATTAATTAAATCTACAGCACCTGCTCTTTTACTTTAATCTTTACCTGTAATGCATCTAGCCAGCCTTAGGGTTTCACAACAAAGAATTTTAGTGACATGGCCAACCAAGTCATTTTATTATTGAAGAAAGAGTTCTGGAGTTTACTGGTAAACTTTCTGAGGTTAAAGTCAACATGAAAATGGCACTAGAACCGGGGCCCATGCCTCCACTGTCTCAGCTCAACCCTGCTCATTGCACTCTACTGACCTTTATGCTGAGAGTGCTTCAGGAAACCCATCTTCAAAATCACTTTAGAAATCCTGAGCTATCAGAACCAGATACTTTGTTATTTGTAGAACTCTTAATTATGTAGAGCTTTGGTAAAAGATAAGAGAACGCTTACTACTGAAAATCAGGCATCTAAGGCCACAAGAATGATGGTCCCTTCTTTCGGTGGCCTTAAACATAATCTTGTCTTTCCTCTTTTCTTACTGGCAAAACTTCTCAATCCTTATTAACTTCACTTTATCTTTCTTTATTAAGTTCTGTTCTCCTCTTATTCTAGATATTTTTAGGAGGTCTTGCTCTTTTCCATGGTTTCAGTCACACTGTGTACTGTGCTGGTCTCAAAATATAGTCTATACAGTAATGAATACTGCTAGTGCCCTACTCAGACTGACTTACATCCCTCTGTGTGCTTATCCTCTAGTTTCCGTGTGCTTTGCTGTCAACAGCTCCTACCTATGACATGTAGAGGATTTCCCATGGACACTAGAATTGCCTCACTCACATGGAGTACCAGAAGTACTTTGGGATTTTATGTACTCATTTCTCTACACTCCAGGGCATAAGACCTAGATCCTTTGAGTTTTTTGGGATGAGCTCTCAGGTGTGATTTATGCTGTACAAATCTCTGCATATACGGTGGAAACTGCATATCAGAAAAAACTCGAATACTTGCCTTCTTTCTTTTCTCTGCCCTGCTTTCTTCACTTCCTTAATAAATCATTTGCATCCAAATTCTTGGCTTATGTTATATCCTAAAGAGAATTTCACCTATGCCACAAAGTTTATACCTACCTTCTAAACTCCTTCAATCGCCTTCTGAGCAACTTCACTTGGTAGCTCACAGACCAACTTTACATGCTTAAGACTGAACTTATCTCCTTCCTTTCCAAACCTGCTTATCTCCCTACATTTCCTATCCTACTGATAACATTGTCATCCCTACAGAGCTCAAGCTAGCAACCTGGGGTTGTTCTTGTTATTCCCTTGTTCTCTTTCCATCTTAACCTTCAACCTCATTCAACCAATCACCAATTCCTGTTATGCATCTTGCTAAAGTAACAGAGCTCTTCAGAGCTGAATCATCAAATAGGTGTATATCAAGCTGAGGAGACTATCTCAAGCTCCTCAGCTTGAGATACACCTATTTGATGATTTGGTATATCTCAAGCTGAGGAGACTTATTTGATGATTTCAAGCAATCATCAAATAAGGCTCCTCAGCTTGAGATACACTGCTTGAAATCATCAAATAAGTCTCCTCAGCTTAAGATACACCACTGTCTATATATATTCCACACTGAAATGAGAGCAATATTTTAAAAAATATGAATCTTATTATAATCCTTATCTTCTTTGTAAATAAAATGAAACATATTCTCTCACCATAAGTCCAGAGGAAATTGTTTGAAAAAATGTATAAAATCTTTAATATCTGGGCCCTTGCTCACCTCCACAATCTCTGGGCTTTGTCTATTTGACGTATTTTCAGATTGCCTGACAAACTGTGCTCTCCCACTGAGACTCTTACCCAAAAACCTTTCTCATTTTGAACGTCTTATTCAGCTCTAAATACTGCCTCCATCACCACTACTTTCCACGCCTCCTTCTACTATCTTTACATTTATTTACTCAGTCAACAAATATTATTGCATCTGTATGATGTTCCAGGCACTATTCCAGGTAGTGACATAGCCAGATCATGAAACTCATAATACTTCAGAACTTGGTTGGAAAGGCAGATATTAATCAATTAACTACACAAATGTGTCAAACTGCAACTGTGCTAAGAACTACAAAGGAGGTATACACAGAGCTATATATTCCTTTACAATACAGATTTTTTTCTAGACATGAAAGTCTTCCCTGAGAAACTGAAAATGCTTGAGTTGAGATTTACAAAACTCACAACAAGTAACGTTAAATAAATGAAGAAGAGTAAAATAAGTATTCTCAACCTAAAGAATAACCTGGGAAAGACCTCGCCATGGACGAAAATACTGTGTGTGAATGAGATTAAAAATAGGCATTCAGGTTGGTGATTATGACCACAGGGAGGCTTCCTAACAATCCAGCCCCATCTAGGAGGTTGGCTCAAGACCCTATTGTCGTACTACTATGTATGTCTCCCTGAGAAGAGCTCTATTTGGATATTTACACTATACAGGGTAACTGTTTATATATTAGTGTTACTCAACACATTGCAATTCCTTTAGAACCAACACTGTATCTATAGAACACATCACAGGATGATATTTTAAAAAGGAAAAGAAAGCAGGAAGGAAGGAAGGAAGGAAGGAAGGAAGGAAGGAAGGAAGGAAGGAAGGAAGAAAAGGAAAGGAGGATAAAAGGAAAATGAAGGAGTAAGGAAGAGAGAGGGGTGAGAGATGAAGGAAGGAAGAGAGGCAATAATTTTTTAATGGCAAATGAAAAGAAACCTAACCTCTTGTGAGGCAATTTAGGATATACATAGGAAGGATTTATTCTAAAGAGTGAGAGTTTAATGCACATGTCCATTCATAGGAACTATTTTTTTTTTTTTTTGAGATGGAGGCTCACTCTATGGCCCAGACTGGAGTGCAGTGATGTAATCTTGGCTCACTGCAACCTCTGCTGCCCAGGTTCAAGTGATTCTCCTGCCTCAGCCTCCTGAGTAGGTGTGCATGACCATGCCTGGCTAATTTTTGTATTTTTAGTAGACACAGGATTTCACCACGTTGGTCAGGCTGGTCTCTAACTCTTGACCTTGCTATCCACTTGCCTTGGCCTTGCAAAATGCTGGGATTACAGGTATGAACCACCATACCTTGCCCATGGGAACTAATTTAATAAGAGAAAATGATACTTTTGGGTTCTCAGAGATCTTGAAACACAGCCTCCAGGAATAAAGGATGAGTAATTGAGTGTGAGTTACTGTAGGGGGTTGTTAGTAGATAAATCCTCCAACCTAAGGCCTTCTCAAGAGATCTGAGCTCTGGGGACAAATTATCCAAGAAAGACAAAATTTAGCATGTGACATTGTTTAGGGGGAGTACAAAGAGGAACCTAGGCAAGGATGTTATGGCTGAAAATTGAACAAAACGTTTTTCATCTCAAACAGATTTTTTTTTCAAAATGACAGTAAACTTGAGCAAAAGCAGCTCATTTAAATAGGCAGGGCAATATGAAATTGCCTATATTGACCATTCTTTTGTATCGACAAAAATTGCAATTTCACATGGCCTAACTAATTCTAGGCAAAATGAAAAATAAATGATCCGTAACTTCCTGAATATTTTTTCTATCTCTAACAAATATACTTTTAAAATATATGATGTAGCCTATGATAAGTAAGGTACTCTATCTTCACCAAATGATGGCATATATTGATAAGGAAAAGGAGAATAAGTTTTGGAGAAGTATATTCACTTATTTAACAAATATTTCTTGTTCTCCTACTAGGTACTAGGCATTGTTGTAGGGCCAGGACAATATTTTCTTAAAAAGAAAACAAAACATCTGCTAATGTGAAAGAAAACATTTAAGAAATGAACACAAATACAAATTTTTTGTTACTATACTTTACATGGAGTGAAAAGTATAGCACACCATGAGAAGGAACAATAGAGAGTATTATGAGTTGATATGAGTTCCCTCAAGTCTCATATGTTGATATTTATGGTTGATATTCTTATGAAAGAGGAATGAGTACATAGGCATACGCAGAGGGGAGACCTTATGATATGGTTTGGAAGTTTTTCTCCTCCAAATCTTATGTTATAATGTAATTCCAAATGTTGGAGGTAGACTATGGTGGGAGGGTAACTGTATCATAGGGGTGGATCCTTCGTAAATGGCTTAGCACCATCCCCTTGGTGATGAATGTGTTCTCACTCTGGTAGTTCATGCAAAAGTTGGTTGTTTAAAGGACTGTGTAACAGTCCATTTTCACATTGCTGATAAAGGCATACCTGAGACTAGGCAATTTACAAAAGAAAGAGGCTTAATGGGCTTACGGTTTCACATGGCTAGTGAGGCCTCATAATCCTGGCAGAAGGTGAAAGGCACATTTAACATGGTGGCAGATAAGAGAAGAGAGCTTGTGCAGGGAACCTCCCCTTTTTAATATCATCAACTTTCACTAGACTTACCATCACCAGAACAGCATGGGAAAGGCCCAACCCCATGTTTCAGTCATCTCCCACCAGGTCCCTCCCACAATATGTAGGAATTATGGAAGCTAAAACATGAGGTTTGGGTGGGGACACAGAGTCAAACCATGTCATTCCACCTTGGCCCCTCCCAAATCTCATATTTTCACATTTCCAAACTAATGATACCTTCTCAACAGTCATCTAAAATCTCAACTCATTTCAGCATCAGCTCAAAAGTCTACAGTCCAAACTCTCATTGAAGACAAATCCCTTCTACTTATGAGCCAGTAAAATCAAAAGCAAGTCATTTCCTTTCTAGATACAATGTGGGTACAGGCACTGGGTAAATACAGACACTCCAAATGGGAGAAATTGGTCAAAACAAAGGGGTGACAGGCCCTACACTAGTCCAAAATGCAGCTGGGCATCCAAATTTTAAATCTCCAAAATGATCCTCTTTCACTTTGTGTCTCACATTCAGGTCAAGCTGATGCAAGAGGTGGGCTCCCACAGCTTTGAGCAGCTCTGATCCTGTGGCTTTGCAGGGTATAGCCCCCTCCTGGCTGCTTTCACAAGCTGGCGTTAAGTGTCTGTGGCTTTTCCAGGTATACACTGGAAGTTGTCAGTGGATCTACCATTCTGGGGTCTGGAGGACAGTGGCCTACTTCTCACAACTCCACTAGGCAGTGTTCCAGTAGGGGCTCTGTGTAGGGGCTCTGACCTCACATTTCCTTCTGTACTGCCCTAGCAGAAGTACTCCATGAGGACCCTGCCCCTACAGAAAAATTCTTCCTGGGCATTCAGACATTTTCATACATTTTTCTGAAATCTAGGCAGAGGTTTCCAAACTCAATTCTTGACTTCTGTGCACTCGCAGGCTCAACACCAAATGGAAGCTGCCAAGGCTTCAGGCTTGCACCCCTGAAGCCACAGTCCAAGCTCTACACTGGCCCCTTTCGGCCATGGCTGGAGTGGCTGAGATGCTGGACACCAAGTCCCTAGACTGCACACAGCGTGAAGACCCAACAAAATCACTATTCCTCCTAGGCCTCTGGGCCTGTGATGGGGGATAAGGGAGCTGCTGCAAAGTCTCTGACATGTTCTGGAGACAATTTCTCCATTGTCTTAAGGATTAACATTCGTTTCTTGTTACTTAGGCAAATTTCTGCAGCTGGCTTGAATTTCTCCTCAGAAAATGGGATTTTCTTTTCTATTGCATTGTCAGGCTGTGAATTTTCCTCTTTTATGCTCTGTTTCTCTTTCCAAACAGAATAGATTAAATAGCACCTAAGTCATCTCTTGAATGCTTTGCTGCTTAGAAATTTCTTCCCTCAGGTAACGTAAATCATTTCTCTCGAATTCGAAGTTCCACAAATCTCTGTGACAGGAACAAAATGCTGCCAGTCTCTGCTAAAACATAACAGGAATCACCTTTGCTACAGTTCCCAACAAGTTCCTCATCTCCATCTGTGACCACCTCAGCCTGGATTTCATTGTCCATATCATCGGCATTTTGGTCAAAGCCATTCAACGAGTCTCTATGGAGTTTCAGACTTTTCCACATTTTCCTATCTTCTTCTGAGCCCTCCAAACTGATCCAACTTCTGTTTCTTACCCATTTGCAAAGTTGCTTCCACATTTTGGGGTATCTTTTTAGCAATGCCTCACTCTATTGGTATCGATTTACTGTATTAGTTCATTTTCACATTGCTGATAGAGACATAACTGAGACTAGGCAATTTACAAAAGAAAAAGGTTTAAAGGACTTACAGGTCCACATAGCTAGGGAGGCTCCACAGTCATGGTGAAAGGTAAAAGGCACATCTCACACAGAGAGAGAGAAGACAGGAAAGGGAAGGGCAGGGGAAGGGAGGGGAGGGGAGGAGAGAAGAGAAAAGAGAAGAGAAGAGAAGAGAAGAGAAGAGAAGAGAAGAGAAGAGAAGGGAAGGAAACTTCTCCTTTTTAAAACTATCAGCTCACATGAGACTTATTCATATCATGAGAACAGGAATGGGAAAGACCCACCCCCATGATTCAGGCATCTCCCACTGGGTCCCTCCCAAAATATAGAAATTATGAGAGCTACAAGATGAGATTAGGGAGGGGACACGGAGGCAAACCATATCACTGTGGCACCCACCTTTCTCTCTTGCTGCCACTCTTGTCATGTAATATGCCAGCTCCTCTTTTGCCTTCTGCCACACTCATAAATTTCCTTAGATTTTACTGGAGCCAAGAAGTTGCCTTTGCTATGTTTTCTATACAGCCGGCAGAACTGTGAGCCAATTACACCTCTTTTCTGTATAAGTTACCTAGTCTCAGTTACATCCTTATAGTCAAGCAAAATGGCCTAATACAGAAAATAGGTATTGAGAAGTGGCATATTACTATAAAATTGCCTAAAGACATGAAAGCGGCTTTGGCACTGGGTAACAGGCAGAGGCTGTAAGAATTTGGAGGGCTCAGAAGAGTACAGGAAAAAGAAAGGAAGTTTGGAACTTCTTAGGCTTGTTAAATGGTTTTTACCAAAATACTGATAGAAGTATAATCAGTATAGATCAGGCTGATGAAGTCTCAGATGGAAATGAGGAAGCTTTTGGGAACTCTAGTAAAGGTCACTGTTATTATACTCTAGCAAAGAACTTGGCCACATTGTGTTTATGTCTTAGAGATCTCTGGAACGTTAAACTGAAGAGTGATGATGTTGGGTATCTGGTAGAAGATATTTCTAAGCAGCAGAATGTTCAAGAGGTAGCCTGGCAGCTTCTAACACCTACAGTCAGAAACAGAAACAGAAACAGAGAAATGACTTAAAGTTGGAACTTATATTTAAAAGGGAAATAGAACATTAAAGTGTGGAAAATTTGCAGGGAAGCCCAGCAGTAGAGATAGAAGCCAAGCAGGCTGAGGAGCAACCACTTGCTAGAGATATTACCATGACTAAAAGGGAACCAAGTGCTAGTTTCCAAGACAATGGGAAAAAGGACTTAAATGTATTTCAGATATCTTTGGGACAGCCTCTCTCATCTTAGGCCAAGAGGCCTAGGAATAAAGAATAGTTGCGGGGGCCTGGCCTAAGGTACAACTGTTCTTCATAGTTTTGAGACACTGCTCCTCACATCCTGACTCTATCTCTGACTTTAATTCAAAGGATCTTGGACCACAACACCAGAGGGTGCAAGCCAAAATAAGCCTTGGTGGTTTCCATGAAGTGGATTATTTGAATGCATGCTTGAAGGAAGCTTGTGGGCTTCTAGTTAGATTTCAGAGGATGTATAGAAAAGCCTGGTTACTTAAGCAGAAGCCTGCTGCAGGCACAGAGCCCCAACAGAAAAACTGCTAGGAGGATAAATGTGGTGTTGGAGCACCCATGCAGAGTCCCCACCAGGACACTGCTTATTGGATCTGTGTTAAGGAGCCCACCACTCTCTGGACCCCAGAATGATAGATTTGCCACCCTCTTCCTGGAAAAGCTGCAAGCACTCAACTCCAATCTATGAGAGAAGCCACATGACCTGCACCCTGAGAAGCCACAGCAGCAGGGATGCTGAGGTCTTGGGAGCTCACTCCTCACTCCACGATGCAGAACACGGTGTCAAAGCTTCTGCTGGAGCTTTAAGATTTGATGTCTGCCCTACTGGGTTTCAGACTTGTAGGAGACCTATTACTTAATTCTTTTGGTCAATGTCTCTCTTTTGGAATGGAAAGGTATACCTAATGCCTGTTCCATCATTGTTTCTTGGGAGTAAACAGCTTGTGTTTGATTGCATAACCTCATAGGTAGAGGAATTTGCCTCCAGGTGAGACTTTGGACTTGGGACTTTTGAGTTAATGCTGAAACAAATTAAGACTTTGAGGGCTATTGCAAAGGCATAATTTTATTTTGAAATATGGGAGGACTTGAGATTTTGGGAGAGAGAGATGGAATGATATGGTTTGGATGTTTGATCCCCTCCAAATCTAATGCTGAAATGTAACTCCCAATGTTGAAAGTGGGGCACGGTGGGAGGCAATTGGATCATGAGCAGATCTCTTATGAATGATTTAGTGGCATTCCCTTGGTGATAACTGAGTTCTCATTCTGGTACTTCATACAGGATCTGGTTGTTTAAGAATTTGAACCCTCTAGCATCTCTCTCTTGCTCCTGCTTTTGCTATGTGATACACCTGCTTCCCCTCTGCCTTCTGCCATAATTGTAAACTTCCTCAGGTGTCACCAGAAGGTGAGCAGATGCTGGCATCATGCTTTCTGTATGGCCTATAGAACACTGAGTTATGAATTACTCAGCCTAATTTATTTCTTTCTAGTAATGCAAACACTAACACACTATGTGGGAACATGGAAAGTGGCCATGTATAAGCCAAAGAAAGAGGCCTCAAAAGAAACCAACACTACTGACACTTTGATCTGGAATTTCTAGTCTTTGGAACTGTGAGACAATTATTTTTGTTTTTATAAGGCCAACAGTCTCTCATATTATACTTTGCTATGGCAGTTCTAGAAACCTAATACAGGTGAAGTGGGAGGTGGAGGAATAGACTGAACCCTCTCTATTGAATAGATGATTGATAGGAAGAGTAAAGGATTGGTAGGAATTAGGCAGAACATGATTAAAGGGAAGAGAAACACAGGCAAAGGAAGCAATGTATACCATGAGGTCAGAAACCTGACAAGCTCTGCTCTTTCTGAGTATTGTTTGATTCATCTGCCTACGCCATCAGCAAGACCAAAGAGTGAGGCTTCTATGTGGACGGGACTTTCATTCATAGTTTCCCATTATACATATCTTCAAGGTCAGACTTCAAGTTAGCTGGGTCATTTATTTCTTTCCCATTATTAATGTTAATACTTAAAAGGCCTAACATTGATTGAGTAGTTATTTATTTTGAGCACTACTATAAGTAGTTTACTGTCATCATCATGTTTAAGACTTCAAGCAATTCTATATGGTGTTGTTTCATAGATGTGTTGACTGAGACACAAAGAGACTGACAGAAGAATTCCTTAACAGCATGCAGCAAACATAAGAGAAGGAAAATGAATTTGATGACTTGTTTTGGCTCTAGAACCCATATTATTAACGTAATTGTAGTTATTTTGGAATGCTGCATGTATATTTTCTTCAAAAATGTTCTAAGGTTTGTAAGTTTTTTTTTTTTTTTTTTTTCGGCTTTTTTCCCCATTTTACCAAATAGATGCCCCACCCTAAAATTAGATTATGATGAAAATATGGAGTCCATTTGAGCACCTGATGACATTTTAAAACTGTGAATGTACCCTGAGCTCCAAACTTCTTGTTAAATAAACAATGTGTTCCCACGTTTTAAAATGCTGCTCATCAGAGTTTTTGTTACTTGAAGCTGAAACTTTCTTAAAAAATTTAATGTATGAGAAAAACAAAATGAAAATTCCCAGAAACAACATATAAGGAAAATGAAAGAAAATATTGTCTGTATTTCCACTAAATATCCAAACTGTTAATGTTTTAGTGTATATCTCAATATATACATTTTATACAAGTAAATTACCAAAACAATGATCACTTTGTTATATGCCTTTTAGCCTAACATTTTTATATTGCACATATTTATTATATGTATAAAATATGCATAAAAATGGCATTAAATATTCTTCTAAAGCAGCAATCAGCAAACTTTTTATATAAAAGGTCAGATAATAAGTATATTAGGCTTGGAGGCCTTATGGTATCTGTTGCAACCACTCAACTCTTCTACTGTAACATAAAAGTAGCCTTAGGTTACATATAAAGAAATGGACAAAACCACATTCTGTTAAAACTTTATTTACAAAATAAAGTGGGGGACCAGATTTGACAAGTGGGCCAAGTTGCCAACCATTGTTTTAAAGCATTGTTTTGAATGACTGTTTTGAATCCCTTTACTATATCCATTATATTTTAGTAAACCTTTCTAAAGGGAGAAAAATATATCTTACATACTTGCTATAACCTATAGCACTAGAAATACAGATATGTTATAAATGCCAATTGCATTAATAAATGAAGAAATGCTGATGGAGTTTAAAATCCAGATTCAAGTTTTGAAATGTATAAGAAAGATTCAAATTTGAAATAAAGAGGGAATGTATTTCAGTAAATAAAAAATAAGAATTTCTGAAGTTTTTTGTTCAGTGGCCTATACTTGAGAAAGCAGATGAAATAGGAAAACCAGAAACAAGAAGGTTGAAATAGCCAATGGACAAATAGCAGAACCCAAAGAAGCATTCTCAGGAGGAAGGATGTATAGCATCGAAGTAGAACCAAATCTGGATTGGGCTTTGATGCTTCGACCAACAGGATTTGTGTCATACTCATTTGAGGTTTGATTTGAGAGAAGCCACTTCACTAGAGGGAAAATGTTTGGTTCTTTGCAAAATGAGAGTGTTAAGCAGATGATGTCTAAGCCTCTATTCAATTTTTGCATTAATCTTTGGTTGTAGATATTCTTTCTCCTGAAACAGTTTGCAGTTTGGTTCTCACTAGGTTAACTTAAACATAAGCATTCATCAGATGAAAATATTAAATCACTAGATAAATATTTTGGTGACTTGGAACTGTACTATCCTGCATTATAAAGCAAAAATTCAAACCATGGATGCATACATATTTGCAAGCACTAAGCTGGTTGTATTATTAAATGTTTCCCACAATTCCACAAAAATCTATAAAAGAAAGCTATGAAAAAGCAAAAGAATTCTTTGCCATCTGGTTAAGTCTACTTAAACAACCCTCTAGAAAGTTGGTACCTCTTTTCTTTAAGGATATTATTACAATTTTCCATTAGGTTCTGTGTTCCTCTTCAATAGTTTGCAGAGGAGAAAAGATCATACTTCATTCAAACAGAGACTCTATTGGATTGTACAGTGCAGGCCCTGTAATCTGTGAACCAGGAAAACATTGAGAGCAATCCCTCCAGGTTCACCAGGGGATGCAGGAATAAGTGCCCTGTGTGGAAACATGGTGATAAATGGGAGCTATTCAATTGCTCAGTAGTTTGAAGCTTCTATTTAGTGAGGCCTACATAATAATTTAACATACTCTTTGAAGCACTTGGAAATGTGATTTTAAAAACCCTGCTTATCCTTGGCAATGCTTAGGGTCAAAACACTCACCTGTGACTCAGCGGATCATTTGTTGATACAGATTGTCTAACGTCTTTATCAGGAAGAATGTAGAGATTTATCATTTTAGGAGATCTTTCAGACAGAGACCTTGAATAGTTTTGTGATGAAAAGTTACCTTTCATTTTCCTAGAACCTTGGGATCATGCGTAGTTGTACATAAATAGGTGAATATCAGTCTTAACTTCTGAGCAGAGTAGAGAGAGATAAAATGCTAATGCTGGTAGTTCAAAGACCATCAAAAGAAGGTGATGAGAAAAATACAGGTGTGTTATTCAGCTTAGGTAGTGACAACCTAGTATATTTTTAAGATCTGAGCTATTGCTATTATTCTAGCAATGGCTGTGATCTCCCTTTTCTCCTACTACCACTACTACTTATCATTTATGGAAAATGTACAATAAGTTATTTTTTAGTAAATTCATTGCAAAAATATGTATTTAATCTTTATTGTATGCAGAACACTGTGTTAAACCCTGAGTGCACACTGACGTGGTATTTTCTTTTCACTTCTAAGCCCTTTCAGAAAGTCATTTTTCTCATTGGCAGCATCTTTCAAGCCTGTAGTGCAATCTCACAAGCAGATGTTGGCATCAATACAGTCATGAGTTAGAAAATTCCCATGACTACATGTATCCTTCCTATTGTCTTTTATAACCATGATAAAAAGTTACACTTTCGTATGTCCAGCCCCTTCTTAACACCTGACAGCCACTAACCTCTTCTTTAATTTAAAGAATGTTAAACAAATAGAATTATACACTCTGTAACCTTTCAGGGATTGACTTTTCTTATTGAGCTTGGGAGATTCATGTGGGATATATTGGGTATCAACTGCTCATTTCTTTGTATTAGTGAGTACCAATTCCGTTGTATAGATGTGCCCCAGTTTGTTTAACCCTTCACCTATTGAAGAATATCTGGTTGTTTTCAGTTTATGGCTATTACAATTAAAGCAGCTATAAATGTTCATGTACAGCTTTTTTGCATAAACACAAGTTATCATTTTTCTGGGATAAATGACTAGGAGTACAATTGTGGGGTAATATAATATTGCAGATTTAGATTTTTAAGAAAGTATCAATTTGTTTACAATGTGGCTGTGACAATTTACCTTTCCACCCACGGGGTATGAATGATTCGGTTTTATCTACATGCTGTCCGGCATTTGGTATTGTCACTGTTTTGTCTTTTATTTTACCCATTCTGATATGAATGCTGCATTACCTCATTGAAGTTTTATTTTGCATTTCCTTAAGGACTCATAATGAATAAAATATTTTCATGTGCTTATTTACCATCTATATATTGTCTTCAGTATAATGTCCCTTCATACTTTTGCATATATGCTAATTCAATTTTATTTATTTATTTATTTTTTTACTGAGAGTTTTGAGTGGGAGTTCTTACGTAGTCTAGATACTAGTCCCACATTGGATATATGGCTTCCAAATATTTTCTCCAATCTGTATCATGTTTTTTTCCATTTACTTAACGACTCTTTTGCAGTGCAAACGTCTTTAATTCTGAAAAAGTCCAATTTATCCTTCTTTCCTTTTATGGATGTTTTTGGCATTAAAATTTTGCTTAGCCCTGGATCCAAAAAGATGCCCCCATATTATTTCCCAAGAATTTTATAATTTTGCATTTTAAACTTACAGTAAAGCTGGAAACTATCATTCTCTATTGCACTTTGACTTAATTTTTAAATAAAGTATAAGACTTTGATCAGGTGGTTTTTTTTTTTTTTTTTTTTTTTTTTTGGCCTAAAGAAGTTCATCTGTTCTAGCATCAGTTTTTGAATAGGCAATTTTCCCTCTGTTAAATTGATCTTGTTCCTTTTTCACAAGTCAATGGGGTATGTATGTTTGGACCTATATCTGGGGCTCTCTATTGTGTTCCACTGACCTATGAGCCTAATTCTCTGCCAATATCATATAGACCTGGTTATGGTAACTATATAAAATAGGTCTTGAAAGTGGGTAAAGCAATTCTTCCCACTTTCTTTGTCAAACTTGTTCAACTATTCTAGTTCCTTAGAGTAGATGTAAGTTGTAGGATAATCCTGTCTATATCTACGAAAAACCATGCCAAGATTTTGATAAGAATTGAACTAGACGTGTATACCACATTGGATAAAATTCACATCTTGACTATGTGAGTCTCACAATCCATATATTATGTGCATGTCTCTTGATTTTTCACATATCTTTGATTTTTTCAGTCAGTGTTTTATAGTTTGAAGCATACAAGACCTGCAAATGTTTGGTTATATTTAAAGCTAAGTATTTAATTTTAAAAATGTTTTTAAATGGTATTACATTTTACATTTTTGTGTCCATGTGCTAATTGCTATACATATATGTATACACACACACACACATATATATATATATATATATATATATATATATATATATACACACACAATTGATTTTTATGTTTATTTTGTGTTTTATCAACTTACTGCCCTTATTTATATGTTCTAGGAAGCTTTTTTGGTAGATTTTGTATAATTTCTCCATGTATGATGATCATGTCATCTGCGAATAAAGGTAAATGTATAGCTTTCATTCTGATTAGCATTACATTTGTTTTATTTATTTTTCTCACTTTATTGTGTTTACTAGAGTCTCCAGTACTATGTGAAATAAGAGGGTTGAGAGTGGATGTCCTTGACTTGACTGTGATTTTACTGGGAAAGCATTTAGTCTTTCACCATTAAGAATCACATTCATGGCCAGGCACGGTGGCTCAAGCCTGTAGTCCCAGCACTTTGGGAGGCCGAGGTGGGTGGATCACGAGGTTGAGAGATCGAGACCATCCTGGTCAACATGGTGAAACCCCGTCTCTACTAAAAATACAAAAAATTAGCTGGGCATGGTGGCATGTGCCTGTGGTCCCAGCTACTCAGGAGGCTGAGGCAGGAGAATTGCCTGAACCCAGGAGGCGGAGGTTGCGGTGAGGCGAGATCACGCCATTGCACTCCAGCCTGGGTAACAAGAGTGACACTCTGTCTCAAAAAAAAAAAAAAAAAAAAAAAAAAAATCACATTCATTGTAAGAATTTCATGTTTTTGTGTTTTTTTTTAATCAAGTTGAGGAAGTTCCTCTCTACTCCTGATAAGGGTTAGCTCTGTGTCCCCACCTAAATCTCATATTGTAGCTCCCATAATCCCATGTGCTGTGAGTGGGACCCAGTGGGAGATGACTGAATCATGGGGGAGGGTCTTTCCTGTGTTGTTTTCATGATAATAAATGGGTCTCAAGAGGTATGATGGTTTTAAAAATGGAGACTCCCTGCAGAAGCTCTCTGTCTGCTGCCATCCACATAAGATGTGACTTGCTCCTCCTTGCCTTCTGCCATGATTGTGAGGCCTCCCCAGCCACGTGGAACTGTAAGCCCAGTCAACCTATTTCTTTGTAATTTAGCCAGTCTCTGATATGTCTTTATCAGCAGCATGAAAATGAACTAATACAATTCCTTTTTCTCTTTTCTCCCTAAGAGTTTTTCCTTATGAGTGTTAAAGCTTGTCAAATATGTTTTCAGCATAAATTCATGTGAACATGAGATTTTTATTCTTTAACCTGTTAATGTGATATATTACATTGCTTTTTAAAATGTTGAACCAGCCATAAATCTGTGGAATAAATCTACTTGGTTACGGTGTATATTTTTTGTGTATTAATGAATTCTGTTTACTAAAATTTTGTTAGGGAGTTTGTTTATGTAGTCATGAATACATCCATGTACTCTCATATTTATATTGGTCAGTAGTTTTATTTTTTATTATTTTTCCTGGTTGTTTATGCATAGCACAGAGTGTTATTAGCTTCATAAAATAAATTGAAGTGAACTCTCATCTATTTTCTGAAGAAGATTGTATAGAATTACTGTCATTCTTCTTTAAACA